>NC_056751.1:74139198-74259198 GCF_019279795.1 Protopterus annectens | reverse complement strand
GGAACTCACACGTGTGCTGCTTAAAGTTGCACAATGTATACTAATCCTCTCACAGGCAATCTATTCTCTTACCACCAGAAAACGCACAATCTAAATTAATAATTAGTCAAATCCAAATACAAGAAACTCTTGCCTTACTGTCTTATACCATGCTCTAGGTGTCACACTTACTAATATGTGCATCACAAAGACTCACAAAATCTGTTTCACTTGATCAATAAATGACATTGTTGAAGACCACATGATTGACAATGCAGTTCATCAACCATTTTGACTGAGATACAGTCAGGATTGGAGAATGTACCTTTTCCCCACTGTAGTGCAATCTTGAAGTTAGTCTATATAATTAGCAGGGAGTGTCAGGGGTGTAGCCACCCACATGAAGCATGAATGGGACTTGCCCCCTGCAAAAACATTTTTTTTTGTTTTATTCTTTTATAAATTTTTCAATAACAATCATTTGAACAACAAATTATAAAACTATGTACAAATTTTACAAAGGCCTCAAGCAGTGTATAAGGAAAAAAAAAGAAGGAACATAAAGGGAACAACAAGTTATATAAACTGTAAAGTAGCACACAATATTCATTCATTCATACTTTCAATATGACTAATTAGATGAAGACATATCTGAATTCAATGACTGAATAAGAGATAGAACTTTTGTCCAAGGGTTGTTAGTCCATTTTCTTGGGTATATTCTTGACTCTTTAACTTTTATTTCCATTGACGCTACTTCAACCAAAAGAGTCATGAAGTCTTGTAAGGTTGGAATGAAGGACGACTTCCATCTTCTTGTAATACACTTTTTGGATACTGCTAGAATTGTCCAAAGAAGATATTTATTTTTGTTATTCAATACAATGGATTCATTTACATTCAGAAGAATTAAAGTTTTTGATAATATAAAGGAATCAGTAATGATAATATAAAGGAATCAGTAAAGATGACTTGGAGAAAATTTTCAATATCATTCCAAAATTTCTTAATGTGAGAACAATCATAAAAGATGTGAGACCAATCTGCCTTACATTCTAGAGAGCATCTCCAACATATCACCGGTTCAGATGAGTTAAATTTAACAATTTTATTAGGAGTGCAAAAACCTCTATGCAAAAATTTCCAGGAAAAAATCTTCCATATTTGTAAATTAGAGGTTCATTTAAGAGAGTGTAATTTTTTTCATTTATTCATAGGAGATAGGGACAATGTACAATCTCTAGTAACAAAATCCCAAAATTTCTGATTAGGATTAGTTTTATAAGTAAAAACATTGTAACATTGTTTTTGTGTTGTTTGCAGGTGCTGTTTTGATTGTTTCTGTTGATTGACTAAATGTATTGTTGATCATGAGGTCTTGACCATGTGAGTTTCAGTAATGTTGTTCATTGATCATCTGAAATAGATCCCACTCTCACACACATACACACACACACACGCACACACACACACACACACACACACACACACACACACACACACACACACACACACACACACACACACACACACTTTGTATCCACAAAAATTACCCAATTCAGTGCTGTAGCAATGTAGCAATGAATGCAAACATTTAAAAGCTGTGCACATCTTCAGGCAACTGTCATATCATTAAATGTTGAACAGTTTCTCCTTGGCCTACAAGCATGCATATACTGTATTAACATGTATGTAACAATACCTGCATTGCAGTTATGTTTGCTATGCAATAGTAATCACTCATTTACCCTAACATTGCAGTAGAGAGAGACGGTCAAGGTAATACACACCTGCACTAAGGTAGCATGGCTAAAGTTTTAAAAATACCATAATCATTACAAGTACATCCCAAGGCACAAGATTTAGACATGAGTTAACATGCATCTTAGCAAGGATGACTTTTATTTTTGGTTAGGTGATGCTTGTGTGTGTAGCTGTCAGTTTGGGACAATCACTTCATTATATGAAGATGTACACAGTTTTATGTGTTTGGTTTAAGTAAATAGGTTATGGGGTGTTCTTGGGGTGTGCTTTTTTCTTGAGGGTTTTCATTAAAACAAAACGTCTTTTAAAATGTGACATACAGTAGATATAAAAAGTGTACACACTCCTGTTAAAATGCCAGGTTTTTGTGATATAAAAAATGAGACTAAAATAAATAATTTCAAAACTTTTCCCACCTTTAATGTGACCTATAACCTGTACAACTCAATTGAAAAATAAACAAATTTGTTAGGGGAAAAAATATAAAAAATAAAAAAAAGTACAATAAGCTGGTTACATAAGTGTGCACACCCTTAAACTAATACTTGTGTGTGTGGGGGGAGGGTATCAAAATAAACAAGGATTTAGATGGTGAATTTATCTTTGGTCCAAAAGATTCAAATCAAGCTAGTGGATGCAATACTATGATTGTCCAAAAGCATGCATTGTGCAACATGTAGATATACATAGCTAATGCAGAAACTGAAGGAATTTTCAGAAAGTACCCTATGTTCAGTTATAGCCACGCTCCACAAAGCCTAGTCATTACTCTAAAAGGGATGTTGAACTCACACCTGGCATCTTCACTGTAAAGCTTCAAGTAGGAGTCTAATCCAGACTTGTCAGTTCTTCAGCATTGGCTACCTCAGTCTTCACAACCAAATACTGCTCTTGTGAATGTAACTGAACAAGCTAGCTACTATGACTATATACACTCCTCATAGTGTTATTTCATCAGAAAATCACTCAGTTATCAAGACTGGATATGGTTACTATAAATCTGTGTTAATATTGTCATTGTAACAGTCACACCACTCACGTAATTAATGCAATTGCATTTGCAGAAGTTTAAATAAATGTATTTTAGAGAATATATGGGTTTTGTATAGCTACTTGACTCAGGTTTTTAGGGCTAAGTAAGAATCTATGTTATTTGATCAAATGCTAATTTGAATGAATCACAAATCACTGAAAGCAATTGACTGGGAACTCATTTGACTAAAACTCATTTGATCAAATCCCAATTGATAGAAAACATTCTATACAAGAAATATACGATACACATATTTTAGCAGGGGACAAGCCCCCAGTACCAACCCTTATAAAGCCTCCCACCTACTGATATATACTAACTCCATGATTGCACAACCATGGTGAAAAAATGCCATACACAATGAATTAGTGCACAGCACAAAAACAGACATCTACAGATCTTAGGGTACAAAAAGAGAATAGCCATAGCCAATCGATGCATGCCCTTCTAGACTCACTACCTAATAAATGCAATGATCAGACTTAACACCATCATGTACTTTCTATAGACTTCTTCTATACTTTTCTATCAATTGTGAATCAGTCAAATTAGTTTGACCGTTTACTATTTAGTCAAATGAGCACTGAATCAAATCATGCAACTACCTGTAACCCCCTGTTAAAACACTGTATTGTACAGGGCATAATGGTATTGTAATAGTCATGTGACTCAAGTAATTCATGCTAGACAAATGTGTACTCTTTATATCAATGCTCACATACAATATCCTGTGGTTCCTGTGGATACAGCAGGCTATTTCATTTAGCAGATCAAGTTATGGACCTGTATAGGTAAGTAAGTCAGCATATAAATTTTATGTGGCACAGAAAAAGAATGTTGCAATAAATCCACTATATTGCTATTCTAATACTTGTTTCCTGTGATGCCAGCATTCTCGTGTGTATTAACTTGTTTTCAATACATTTGATTTACTGGTTGCCTACTAAAGCATTTTGACATTTACTGAGCATCTGATACCTACTTCAACATTTTTTCCTTTCTCTTCATCCATGAACCTTCATTTTTCATTACATAATTGTCAAAGACAACAAACTTCATCTGGGAATATGATGGCATTTTGCTCTTCATCATTCCAGAAATACTTTGTTCCCAAGAGGCTTAGCATTTTTGCACAAAAACTGAAATGTGTGCTAAACCCAATTATGTTTATGAGAATGGCAATCATGTTGCCAGTGTCAGAAGAAGCTTCATAAAGTAAACACTCTAATGTTAGAAACATGAAAATATACTGGTGCACCTTGGAACTTCAATCTGGAATTTAGATTACTTCTCGTCAAGAAAGGATTTCCATATTTATTTATTTGCTTTGTTGCTGACATACTTTCCTTGTATCAGCACTCTGAACCCTAATTAAGGTCACCTGGCTAGAATTACCTAACTATGTGCAGCCCATTAGTGACTTCCATGTTGTTATACCACAGTAAATGCCCAGCATTATTGATAATATTGACTTGGGTTTCACCTGAATACCTCTTCTCTACACAGACATATCTTTAGTATATGTTAAACCACCTGTCAACATACAAGGATATTCAGCTCATGGTGTCTTCATAAAAAAATCAGCAACTTCCTCTTGTTTTCTCTTTTTATTCCCCCTGCCTGCCATTTGCCAACCTGCAATTAGCAAGTGAGCCAATGAGAAACGATAGTAAGATGCCATGACTGCATCAATGCATTTTCTACATAGCATCTAAGTCCTTTCCTTGGTGATTGATGTGCATGTCATGTAGGGTCTTCTTCTTCTTCTCCTCCAGTGTTCTTATTTGCACTTTCACAACCCCTCTTTGAGAAGGCTATCACATAACCACCACCAGGCCGATCCAAGTTGCATGCCCATGACCCTTGTGCTGCACTTTGTGTTTCATTGCAGGAGTCAGCAGTGGACTGGACAATATTGTTCCCCAAGAGTAGAAAACTTGGTATTACCCACTATTTTCCTTGTTTGGCTTCACTGACACCTAAGCCAGTAAGCAAATTCAGCTCCTCTCGATCATGACCAGAGCTTTATCATCCTATTTCATGGAGCTAATGGAAAACTTTCCCTTGGCCAATAAGAACGTGCCACTAACCTAACTTTCAGAATGTCTGTGATGACTTACTTAGCCACTAACTAGTCTTTTAACTTTGCGTTTTATGACCTTGCTAAATAGTCGGTATAATCACTCTTCCTCTTCAATGTCCGCCCATCACCTATTAACTCTTCTCTCTCTTCTTGTCTCATTCATACTTATCATCACTCTGATCCCTCTGCTATATTTACGCTATTCCTTTCTATTTGCTCTCATTGCCCGTACCTTTGACATTATCACACTCTGTGTTTTTCATCAGAAATACTTTAAAAACCCTCCTGTCCACCCCTCTAAGCTTTCTATCATAATCCTTTTAACACAGAGCATTATTTATTATATTAGTTGAACCAAGGCTCTTTTGTCTTATTTTTTTACATCAACCAGCTACAGTACCTTTATAACTGTTACCTGCGACCATCATATGCATCCTATAGCCATACTCTGTGGCTGCTTGGCACTCTTCATAGCTCTGCATTTTGGTTGCATTCACTGAGTAGATTGCCAAGTTTACTAATGATATTGTCCTTATATGTTGTACATACCAGTGCCATTATATTGCATCTGTATTCAGTGTATAATATGCAGACTTAGATCAAGCATTGTTAATAATACAAACATAGAGATATAAGCTGTAAATATAACCCATCTGAATTTCCTCACACATTGCTTACATAACATTGACACATATGCCTGTTTTCTTCCATCTCACAGTAGGCTGACTAATAAAAGTGAGAGACCATGTACTGTGAAAAAGTAAAATAAATAAATAAATACATTTTTTTATTTAAACAGTGAAACATCAAGTAATGGAACTCATTTTAATTTAAACAGCAAAACAGCAATAGTAGAATTCACTGTTACACTGTTAAAGTGTTTTGGAGGGGACATCTTCCCAGTCTTCATACTCTGCTAACGATATGTACTACCATGAAAATCACCTTACTTCATAGTAATGGGAATATTCTTAGGTACCACATCCTCAGGCATACATTTCTATCATAATTCTGAGGGAATGTAGATATCATCTTTTCTAAAATTTGTACATATGTTCCTTTAGATAATATATTTTTGTATTGAGTGGCTGGGATGGAAAGTGGTCCCCAGGGATGAGTGATTCATCCTGGTGAGCAAATACAAATACAATAAAATAATATAATTACACCAAATGGTTATACAACAGTCTGTAAAGAGTGAAGACTTTATATTTTAATGGGTGATGCATTTCTTTGCCCTATTGCTTTTCTAAAGATAACTACATGGTTCCTTTCTAGTTGTGTTACTGCAATGACTTCTGCTTCGTTTGTGTACTTTACTTCATTATTTATTTCTGGATGCATTATTTTGGAATTGTCTGTATTAATTTATTCTGTTACAGTACAGGACATGTCTCCAGTATAGGCCACTCCCTTCTATCCATCCTGCACCCTTCTTTCCCTGACATAACTGTTAAATATTTTTCTCTCACCAGTGGAAACAATAGTTTTACTTCTATTACTTCTACTGAGAAAAACTGGCTCTGGCGCTTAGCTTTGTGATACCTCAATTTCAAACAATTGCACAGCTTAATATACTCGTTTTAATGAATTGGCTCTATTTATCAATGAATTCTACTGCATTCTGTACCATCATTTTTTTACTATCCTTTTATCATGTGATTCATTTCAAGTCTGTATAATTTGTTCATTTGCTCTTCTATGGAACTATGCAAAATGCCAGCTCACATGAAGTCTAATGTATGGTCCATTAACTACAGGAAAAAAAAAAGCAGAAGATCAGTAATGTATTCAAACATTAAAACACAATAGATTGTGGCGTATGTCCTGATAAGATCACAACTAGATGCATTCAAACTGATGGCTACCTTGTACATTTGGGTGTGCTCATATCATGACTTAACACATACCTCAGAGTGGGTTAATACTCTTATAAATGAGAAAGATGGAATTTCCTGCTAAAAATGTCATTTCCTGCTAAAAAAGTATGTCATTTCCTGTTAGAAAAAGATATCATTCTATGCTAAAAAAGTACCTTAATGCAGTTGTGAGTCTTTCACCAAACCAGTCGGGTATTTCCATGTCCTTAAACCCTTAGGGATCTGCTCCCTTCTTAAACACTCGTTAAAGTATTCGTTTTCCAACTGTAACTTTTTGTACTTCCATAAAAGTGTTAGATTGGCCAGAATGGTATCTGAGGATATTGATTTTCTTAGAGATTGCGACCTCCTACTAGGTATGTTACAGAAAAGAGGTTACCCCCCTCAATTTGTTAAGGACATAATAGGTGAGGTCCAACAAAAAAGAACTAATGGGATTTATAGAACATTATTAGACAACCCTCTCGGTCTAACCAAGCCCCTAGCAACTGAGAGAATGAACAACTATAGCAGGGCATTAGTGTTACCTTTCACTACTGATTTTTTTGACATCAAAAGCATCATTTGTGATTGTTGGAATATGTTTCGTATTGATGAGAATATCATTAATAAACTAGGTGAAAACTCCCTGGTGGTGTACAAAAAGTGTACATCTTTCAAAGGTTTAGTTGAAAGGAAAAAAGGTGGCATCTGGACTAGGTGGTACTTTCAAATGTGGAAGATGCACCCAAAGTTCTTTTGTGATTGATGCCAAATTTATTAAACTTAGGAATTTTGGTAAAATCATTACACATAAAAAGTACTATTGTTACACCAAGGGGGTTGTATATGTTGTATCCTGTACAGGTTGCGAATGTTACTATGTGGTTAAGACTGTCCGAGCTTTAAGACAACGGATCTATCAACACAGTTATGATATTAACAAACATAGGGAGACCAATGCCTTATTTAAGCATATTAAATTATATCCCACACACTGTTTCAAGTTTTTTGTATTAGAGCAGGTTGACTTGGGTACAAGGGGTGGACCATTCGATGATTTTCTTGAATTTTTAGAGCTCAAGTGGCAAATAAAGTTAAATGCATGTGTGCCACCTGGGCTCAATGATTACATTTCTAATAGTTTTATGTTAAAAGTAAAAGCTGTTTTTTTATGTAATGTTTTTAACATATGCTCTATTTTTGGGGGATCAATGAATCAATAATTCATTTGTATTATTTTAGTGGGGTGGTACTTTTTTAGATGGAATGATATCTTTTTCTAACAGGAAATGACATACTTTTTTACCTGGGAATGACATTTTTTATCAGGAAATGACATCTTTCTTGTTTGACTAATTGTTGAGTAGGGCAGGCTGTTTAAATCAGCATTATGTGTGTCATGTAGTTCTGAAGAAGTCAATTTTATGTACTTTTGATGAAAGCACTAAACTCTTATCGTGGTGGAATAAAACTGTTGGATTTTTATTTTTGGTGCAGTGCTCTTGGTTATTTACTCCATTCAGCTTTTTCTGGGTTTGGATGTTTTTGTTTTTCTTACTCTTATAAATGGAAAACTCCCTCTGATTAGCCTGCTTCCACCAAGCTGAGTCACATGCACATGCACATACACACACACCCACACATGCGCGAGCACACACACACACACACACACACACACACACACACACACACACACACACACACACACACAGACATACCATGCACACACACATCAATAAAGTTATTTGTTTAAAGGCGGGGCAGTAGGAACAATTTATAACTGCAAACCTGTACAAAACATCATGTTCAGCTCTCTTCATATGATGTAGTAATTTTTCCTCCTTACAGGTCAAGCACCTCACTACTTTCAGGTCTATTTTTTAGTTGCTTGCACCTTGAAAAATAAAGAAAAATAATCATTTTTCTTCATAAAATAGCAAATAAAATAAGTGTTTTATCTCCCTTGCACAAAGAACTGAACACCACTTCTCTGGTTCTAAAAAGGCTGTTTGCATACAAATCGAACAAAAGGCACATATCCAACTTGGTAACCATCAGTTTAAACTACTAAATCAAAACTCTTTCACTTATCTCGCAGGAAGATTCACAATTGAAAAAGAACTTATTATCTAAGATCTCAACCAAACCTTGCATCTTCTCACCACACTAATCTTTCATTATAGAAATAAAGCAGGTACAGTGTCTTCATCCTAGATCCTAAGTTCTGGCAGTTCTTACCATCTAACATAACATAAGAAACTCCATCACTTTTTCCCAGTTCAGGAAAAAATTTCAAAAAACATCTTGTAGCAAAAGCTCAGTGACAATGCAACTGCAGTATAACATGACTTAAAATCCAATAACTCCATCTCTGCTCTTCTTGTCGCAGATTTTTAAATTCATTATTGCTTTCCTTATGGCAACAAATCTTTTATGGTACAGTTTATATTATCTATTATTGCATTTACTGTACAAAATTGCATTTCCTGTGGTCATAGTCTTAGTAGTGGAAACTCCTGGTGTTCTGGCTGGTGTGATTCTCAAACAATCTGGAAATATATCACTGATTGATAAGTATATTTCTTGGCATTTTAACCTTTCAGAGTTCTACATTGTCTTATTTTTGCCTGACTGAATTATTGTTTCCCTGACTGAATTATTTTATATATTTTCTGGCATTGTTTTATGTTTCTCATCTGTCCTGAAACTGTTTCCCCACCCTATTCTTGTAGAGGTGTTATAGCTGGTGGCTTTGCAGTTGCCCGTCCCTACTGTAAATTTGATCTGGAACACCCCTCCCAGTCTGTTGTTTACTCAACTTAATACAGAGAGAACATTTGAGAAGGCCAACCCACTTAGGCTCTTAATCTGTGCTCCTCCTTCCTCTCTCCTTGCACTTTACTAAAAAAATGCACTTTATTTTGCTTTTGCCTCTTCTTAAAAGTACTCAATTGTATTTATTCTGCATTTATTACTGCTTGGTAGTAGCCTGATTAAATTGTAACTGTTATTCTAAGCCTTTTGGTTTAAGTATTTGGGCTTCAGACCAGTTATTTTACATTAAGAAAGTTTGTGGTCTGCACTCTTTTGGGAGGAGAGGTTAGATTCTGCCCTTCTGAGCTGGAAATTTCTGGTTAAAGGATTATAGTCCCTGCTTATTTAAACTGTTTCTTTCTGAAATTGGTGCACCTTGTTTGCTGTAGCATAGACTAGATTCAGGCATGCTGAATCTAGCTTTGTTTGTATAACTTGAGCACTAATCCAGGCCATCTTTTTTGGAGAAGGTTCCCCTGCACCCTAGTGGCAGGAGTGTGCAGTTAGAACTTGTCTGATTAAAGACTGCTGGAACAGGGCTCAGTTTTGATCTTTTTTTACTGGTTAATTGGGTAATTTGTTTAAATCAGTTTGCTCGTTTTCTATTGTTATATAAAAAAATTGCACTTTATTCTTCTGCTTTTACTGTATTTGTGTTTCTTCCTACTTTATTGCTTTTATTCTGCTGCATTTATTACTGCTTGTTAGTAGCCTGATTAAATAGTAACTGTTATTCTAAGCCTTTGGTTGAAACACTTGGGCTTCAGACCAGTTGTTTTACATTAAGAAGGTTTGTGGTCTGCACTGTTGTGGCAGGACAGGTAGCTTATATCCTTCTAAGTTGGGAGTTGCTGATTGAAGGCTTAGTGTCTGTTATTCTAAGAGTGTATTAGTTCTGGTTTAAGCACTTGGGCTTTGGGCTAGTTATTTTACATTAAAAAGGTGTGGTCTGCACTCTTGTAGGAGGAGAGGGTAGATTCTGCCCTTCTGAGCCAGGAGTTTCTGGTTAAAGACTTATTGTGCCTGCTTATTTGAACTGTTTCTTTCTGAAATTGGTACGCATTGTCTGCTGTAGCATAGACTAAATTCAGACCTGCTGAATCTAGCTTTGTTTGTATAACTTGAGCACTAATTCAGATCATCTTTTTTTGGAGAAGGTTCCCCTGCACCCTCGTGGCAGGAGTGTACAGTTAGAACTTGTCTGATGAAAGAATGCTGGAATGGGGCTCAGTTTTTAGCTTTTTATTGGTTAATTTGTTTAAAGCAGTTTGCTCATTTGCTACTGTTATATTAAAAAAAAAATCCACTTTATGCATCGCCACTTAGCTAGAGTGAAACTATTCCTGGCGCCATAAAGTCTGCTCCCTTAGAACTAGCCAGTTTTTTAGTTTTAGCACTCAAATCTGTTTCTTTGAGCTCAGCACTTGTTCAGAACTCATTGTAAACACTAAATAAGCTACAAATTACTACAGCACTCAACTTTCCTCACTTGTCTAGAGGAAAACAGTTTTTAGTACTTAATAAATAAGCACCTATCCAGGCAGGTCTAAGGGTCAGCTCCCGGTGTTTTCTCCTGTCTACCTGATGAATCTGGGCATCTTGGGGCAATGCAGAAATTGCCTCATGTACACAGACAACCCTCTCCTCCTACCACACAGCACTACAACCTGTGAGAGATGCACTTATATACCCAAACTGGAAGCAAAGCTCTCTTCATCCAAGACTGGCCTAGACAGTCAAGAGGAGAAGGTAAACATATGCACCACACCACACTCATCACATAGTCCCTCAAAACCTACACCACCAAAACACACACATAGCAACACAAAACACACACCTACATTTGTGGAGGCTCTCAATAAAAATCTGCTCAAGCAACAGAGATCTCTAAAGCAGAAACGCATGCAACCTCCACCCTCCAACACAACCCAAATGACACATTGCCCACAAAATCAGTGTGCCACTCAACCACAGCGCATAAGGCATAACAACGTACCCAACACTCTAGTCATAGGTGACTCTATAGTCAGGCACATTGATGTTCCACTCACCAGGCTAAACAAGGAGAAAGTTACTGTCAGCTGCCTGTCAGGTGCCAGGATCCATCACATAATGCACACACTCAGGTCACTCTGCAACAAGTACAAATATGACTCTGTCATTGTCCATGTTGATGTGAATGACCTGAAACATACCTCCCTGGACTACATGAAAAGAGACATGGAGGAGCTCTCCGATCTTGTAGCCGAGGCAGGTGTGACCCTAGTCCTGAGTAGCATCCTGCCATCACTCAAAATGATACCACAGTACACGGACAAAATAATTGACTTCAACAACTGGCTAAGCTTCTGGTGTCATTCTAAGGGGATTCAGTATCTGTCTGCCTGGGATGACATGATCGACAGACCGCAATGCTTTGCCAGAGATGGCCTGCACCTGTCCTTGAGATTCTGGATATTGGCTAAGGCTCTTGCCACCCCTATAGTGCCTTTTTTAGGCAAGGTTCAAATGATAAATTCACCATAACAGGTAAAAGCAAGCAAAATCTTAGGGTAATGCTACACAATGCTAGAAGTCTAAACCTCAAAATGCATTCACTCGGGGCACTTCTTAAAATTAAAGTGTGATAAGAGACCTTGGGACACAGGTGGACAGTAGTCTTTCCTTTGATAATCACATTACCACAGTAGTCAGGAAATCCTTCTACGTGGCACACCTCATCACAAAAGGTTTCTCATCAAGGAAAAAAAGAGGTCATTGTTGCCCTCTACTCATCAATCATTAGAACCATTATAGAGTACAATGCCCCTTTTGGTATATACCTCACAAGACATTTACAACAACTGGAAAGTCCGCAGAAATACCTCACAAAGAGGATTATCAGGTTCAAACAGATGCTCATACGCAGACTGTCTCAAAAAACTCCAGCTTTACTCTGTCGCATATCGCCTACTCAGAGGCAATCTCTGCCTAACATACAAGCTATGTCAAACCCAGAGCTGCCGGACATGCTCCACTTAAAGAAATCCCAATACCTACGAGCTACACACTCTAGGGACCTAAACCTTGTCACCACAATAAACAGAACATGCTGGAGGGATAGATTCCTGTCCCAGAGACTTCTCATACTCTGGAACAAACTACCTATCTATATCAAACAAAGCTCCTCATTAGCACTCTTCAAGAAAAATCTTGATGATAGGATGGGAAATAGGAAATTCACCCCGGGGATCACCTCTGTGTATGTATATATATATATTATATTTTTTCTGTGTATAGCCTTTATTTAGAGAAGACCCAAGGTGATCTTCATGTTGATGAAAGGAAATTTGACTAAGACAGCAAAATAAATGTCCTACCACCACCTTTCTTCCTGTTTATTTAGAGATGTGAGCTCTGTACGTACTTTTAAAACTAATTTTATTGCTCATCTTGACATATTATGAAGTTTATAAGGACTGATTTCATTACTAGGTTTTCATCTTTATTTTTTTGTTCCTGTTTGAAAATGATGGGAGGAAATGCTGAAAAAAGCAGACTTAATAGGAAATTTTTAGGAAGTAATTACTACATTGGAAATACCAGTACTGGACATTTCTAATGTATGCTCCAAAATTATTTCTTCATTTTTCTCAAAAGTTCAGTTCCAGTCTGAAATGTTCTGTACATTTTGATGGTACAGCTGCCTGCACACTTTCACCAACTGTTTCTAAATTAAAATATAGTTTCAGTCACTTCCACTGTAAGTTTCAACAATTTTTTTCATGTTCTTAACTGTCTTGTCCCAGTGTAGACTTTTCTGTGTATGTTGTAGCTGCAAATGGCTGTACTGCTTTGCTGGTCAGTGGCTCCAACTTCTTCTTCTTTCAGCTTTTCCCAGTTAGGGGTTGCCACAGTGGAATACCTGTCTGCTCATGATTGGCAGTGGAGTTTTATGGTGTTGAGTTGCCAGCCTGGCACCCAACTTTCCACTGAAGACACACATGTACGCACTTACACCTAGGGCCAATTTAGAGTGTCCAATCCACCTACAGCATGTCTTTGGGATGAAACCAGAGCATCTGGAGGAAACCCATGTGACCACAGGAAGGACATGCAGACTTCACACAGAAGGCCCCCCCGCTGAGGATCGAACCGGAAAACCTCTTGCCGTGAGGCGGCAACACTAACTGCTGCACCACCGTAGCCGCCCATGGCTCCAACTAGTTTATGTTATTTAGTCTGTAAACTTTGACCTTTGTATGGAGTTTCAGTGATCTTCACCTTCAGTAGACAAGTCTACACCAACTGCTTCTTCCACTGTTGGTTCTCAAACTAGTTTATTTTCATGTCTGGGCATGCAACACAGCTTATAATATTGTAGTAAACAGGAGCAGGAAACCAGTAAATAATCCACGGAATCCACAAAATAGCGTAATACAGACTTTAATATCCGCTTTCGTCCAGAGACTTCTTCAGAATGATAAAACAGTTAAAATCACTAGCATTATATACCCTATCAATTAACCACTCAAGTAAAAATAAATCAATCAATCAAACAATAAAAGCCTCATTAAAAACAGCCACAATTGTTATTTAAACAGAGAAGAGGTAGTAACAGTATGTTTATCAATACTCAACCCGTTGTTTTTTAAAAAACATTTAATGTTAATGGCTTCATTCAAGCCGGGAGCTTTATCAGCCATTAATTTAATCTGCCACAATGTCTCTCTCTCTGTTCAACAAAGTTTTTAAAATCACCTCCTCTGAGATCTGATTGAACCACCTCTAAGACAGTAAATAAAAATTTTTTGAAATTTTTACAGCTTAAAGAATGTTTAAATAAAGCACTAGTTTCACTTCGAGCATTTATATTGTAAACATGTTCCTTAATGCGAGTTTTAAGACATCTAGTCGTCATCCCTACATAAAATGCAGGGCAAGAACTACAAAGTCCGATGTAAACTACCCCCTTGGTAGCGCATGTAACATAACAAGGGACAGGAAAAGTTTGATCAATGCCCTCAATGGTAATAACTGGGCCCTTTGCGATAAACCTGCAAGCACTACAATTGTTACAGGGGAACATACCTTTAACTAAACACTGACTATAGTCTTGTTTAAAATGGTTATTTTCTAGAGCTTTTTTAACATTATAGGTGTTCCTAAACACAAACTGAGGTTTATCACCCACAATCTTAAAAAGATCAAAATTACCATGGATAATCTTCCAATTTTTTTCCACTATTTCTCTAATATGTCCACTATTAATGCTCATCTCTAAAGAACAAACCAACCTGTTATGGCTCTCGGGTTCACCCAAAACTGTATCGAACAGAGTATCGTTGTTACTTCCAAATTGATCAAGTAATGCCCAATAATGTGATTTCCTTTTAATCAAAACATCATTAGCAATAGAATTTAATAATGACAAGGGGTACCCTCTTTTAAGGAACATGTTCTTGATGAACTCAAATTCACCTACCAAATCAGAATCTTTGGTTGTCATCCTACAAGCTCGGATGAACTGCCCCTTGGGAATGTTGTGAATAACATGTCTGGGATGTGCGCTGGTATAATGGACATAACTGTTGGTAAAGGTCTGCTTCCGATAAATTTTACTGTTAAATTTGCCATCAACGACATCCCACCAAAAATAAACGTCTAAAAAATTAATAGCCAATCCAAAACAGCCTAATGTAAATTGCAGAAAACCTCCAGATCTATTTATTTCCCTAAGAAATTTCTGAACATTGTCTTCTTTCCCTTCAATAATAAAAATTAAATCATCAACAAACCTGTAATATAGCAAAATATGGAATTGTCTTTTCAGTGTGCTCAAAATGGATAGTATCCTCCCACCATGACATAACCAAATTGGCGTAGGCCGGGGCAGCAGAAGACCCCATGGCCACACCTCTTTTTTGCCTATAAAAGGTGTTCCTAAATAAGAAAAAATTATTCTGCAACAAAATATCTATAAACCTACAAATGGTAGAAACTTGGCCAGTGTTAAAGTCATTGTTATTACTCAAAACACTGCGAATAGCTTCTACCCCTTCCTCATGTGGGATACTTGTAAACAATGATACTACGTCTACGGTAAAAATAGTGTGTATGTCTGGATCAAAAACCTTTAAAAATGCAAACTCATTCAGTTTTTTAAGAAAGTGCCATGAGTCTTTAAGAAAAGAATCATATTTAGACACCAAGGGATTTAAAGTAGCATCTATGATGAGTGCAATCCCTTCAGTGACTGAATGAGGTGAAGACACTATCGGCCGAAAGGGTGGATCTATACAGCTTTTATGTGTCTTAGGTATACCAAAAAGAATACCGATTCTGGGTTTCTCAATGACACAAAATTCATAAACTTCTAAGTCAATTTCATTTGACATCAAAGCTTCGTATAAATATGAATGTATCAACCTCTCCCTTCTCCTGATGTCATAAAGTGTAATAACTTCATATTCATCTTTATTTTCTAATAATTTTAACATTTTCAAATTATATGACTCCTGTGTCATTATCACTATATTCCCTCCTTTGTCACTTCTCATGAATCTAAGTGTCCTGTTCATTTGACCTAGCCTATTAAAGGCCTTTCTTTCATTAACATTTAAATTATGTAACTGTCGATCAACTTTATTCAGAGAGCCTTGCATTTCTTGTATACAAGCTTCCTCAAAAACTTTTAAGGTGTGAACCAAAGGGGGATTAAAACTAGAAGGTTTGATGAATGTTTTACTAGAACATGAAACATCATGTAAAATATAGGACAAGTTCATTCTCCTCACAAATTTCTTGATATCTATAACTGTTTTACATAAATCGGCTTTCTTGGTGGGAATAAAATTAAGACCTAAACGTAAAACATCTAATTCATACTGTTCAAAATGAATATCAGTCAGATTGATGATATCAAAATTTTCCTGTTCATTAATTAACTCTCATCTCCTGACGAGTTGGAACTCATGAAGGTTCGGCTCCTCATAAATACTGTCTTTTTTACCACTGGATTTTTCTTCCCTAAAAAAGGTTTGTTGTTAGAACCTACAGAGGAAACTTCATTCAAAACACTAGATGAAGTCTGGTTGTTAACAGGCTTATTTTGTTCAGTGTCAAGCACGCTAGCCTCAGAAGGGATAATAATATTATCCGTTGGTCCTAATTGACCACTGGGATCAGAAGCAGGTTGTCGACCGATACCGCTCACTGTCTTAAAGCTGATAGCTGGAGCACTGGTGTTAACTTTAGCAATTAACCCACCAGCAGCACTAATAGTGACAGGATTGTGTTGTCTCCTAAAAGAACCATGAGAGGACACGTTCCTTTTGTTAAAATCTTTACTGTCTCTGCTGTTTGGAACAAAAAAGGTATATGCTGAGTTGTTCTGATATGCCGTAATGTCCCGTTGCAATTTAACTAATTTCCTATTAGTTATTTCGACGGAATGCCTTTCCACTTCATCAAACAGCGGTGTAAAAAAGTCAGAATTATTAACACTAGAAAGTTCATTTTCCAACCGACTGATCTCAGTCGTCAAATTAAACATTTTAGTGGAATTATTGTCAATAAGCAGTTTAAGAAAAGACATACCTGCTTCATTAAAAAATGTAACAAGAGTGTCAAACATAGTATCACCAACCTGAACACCGTTGGGACACTTAAAGAATCTCAGCCCTTTCGGCATGATGTTTAGTTCAATGCACCATTCAAAATAATAATTCTCCACGGACAAGGAACGAAACCTTTTCACCAATCGAGTTAAAGTATCACGTTTTTTCGTAACTTCCCCTTCGCAATGAAAGTGTTGGCAAGTAAACTTCGCAAAAGGGTTGTTAAACGGTTCTAATAATGTTTTAACTGCAGTCTTGTTAACATGATGGTTCTGTACAAGTAAAGCTGAAGGAAGGTGATCTTCCGTTACCTTCCGTTTTGCAAGCCCCCGATTAGGCTCCATGAGGTTAGTAATTGAATGAAATTCCACAGCTAATTTTAAGCCTTCCTTTCATCAGGAGATCTCTTCCCCTTCCAGTAGTCTCCTAATCATTCTGTACCAGATCTACAGACAGAGCACCCAAGGGCAATGACTTGTACCTGCCATGTTCCTGTTGCAGCAGAATGTATTGCCTCTTTTGCAAATGTTGTCAAATTTCCATGGTATTTTGAGCTACCAAACTTCTGAAACCCTTTTTCTATGCCATCAGCTAGAAGAACTCTTGTGAGGATTTCTATTACTGAAATATCTATAAAGAACAAAGTAAAGTCCAGTGATCATAAATGGCAACAGGTAATAGTATCACACTTGTTTATCAGAATATACAAAGCTTTCAAGCCAATGCCCTTCCTCAGTGTGTTACATACCAAATTACTATTCACATACATTTAAACTAAAACCTTCATGACATGGCCCAATCAGAAAAGGACAACAATTAACTGCAAATTCTTATTTAAAGACATAAAACACATTTTAAAAACATAAAATATTTCCTAAGTTATGTCTTGCACTCTACATTTATAAAAAAGTATAAAAATATATATTTAAAAAAAAAAAATATATATATATATATATATATATATATATATATATATATATATATATATATATATATATTTATGTATTAAAGTACATATATTAGTCATTTACAATAGTTCAACAGCATTTGTCTTTTCTTTAGTATAGGTTTCAAGCTCACTGCTGCATTAATATCAGGTGGAGAGTCTCCTTGCAGTCTCACTATCCATTCATACTCTAAAGCCTCTAGTCTGCTATTTAAATCACCTCGTCTTATACTCCTGTGCACAACGCTTATAACTCTAAACTTAAATTCATGGTCTCTTCCCTTTTCATCTGTGTGTTTTGCAAGTGCAATAGTTTTAAAATTTCTGCATATTTCAGATTTATGTTCTACTATACGATCCTTAAGTCTTCATGTGCACTTACCTACATAGAAGGAAGACTCTATATAAGTAGCAAGGTGCACCACATTAGAGGAAGAGCAGGTAGCATAACATTTAAATGGATATTTTCCATTTCTTAATGGATGTATAAACAACACTATTTACGATATATTTACAACAGGAGCAGTTATAACAAGGAAAAGTACCAACTTTATGTGTTAGTTTAACATTTTCTTGTTTCATATCCTTATAACAAAGGTGTTTAAGAGCACTACTAGGAGACAGGAAGGGCACTGGCCTGAAAGCTTTGTGTATTCTAATAAATAAGTTTGCTACTTACTATTACTTGTTTGCCATTTCTGATCATTGGACTTTATCTTGTTCTTTGTGAATATTCTGTGTCTGAAGTGACAGTTAACCTCAGAGCTGGTCCTAGCTGTTTTACCTTGACTGCAATATCCTTCACATTTAATTGCCTTTTTTGTTTCATTTCAATTTTAAAACCAATATGGATCAATCTGTCGCTATATGTATGTGTATGTATGTGTTTTTGTGTGTGTGTGTGTGTGTGTGTGTGTGTGTGTATGTGTGTGTGTGTGTGTGTGTGTGTGTGTGTGCATATATATATATATATATATATATATATATATATATATATGTGTGTGTGTGTGTGTGTGTGTGTGTGTGTGTGTGTGTGTGTGTGTGTGTGTTCACTTGGATTAGTGCTCTAGCACTCAAATTCAAGCAAGCAAGTAAACAAATAAAGATGTGCATACATAAATAAATCCTCCCAATAGTTCGGATGAGGGTAACAAATCTATTGAATGAGATGTTCTATTAACAGTATCACAAGGTAAATCTTCAATAGGTATGAGGTTATAGCAGAGAAAATGTAAAAAAAAATCTGACATTAATCATAATTACATGAAACAGCTTTCCCAGAGTTGCTGTTGTGCCAGAAAAATCACTACACACATAATTTGCTTCCAAGATTATTGTTTTCTGCCTGACTTACATAGGGACAAATTGAAAACCTTTTCTGGAGGTTCCTGATATTATTCTTTCAGCCAGGGCTACTGTTGTTTTTTTTATGCGATGGATTCCAAATACGATTAATATTATTTTATATTGGAGAGTTTGTGAAACCAGAAGTAAGGCATACTTATTCTGTAAGCATAAAAGTTGCATTGTTTACAGATTTCTTAATACTTATATTCCTGATGACTTATCTACTTACATAAGGTTCTTAAACATGATAAACACTGGTTTTCCAACACTGATCATATTGCTTAGTTAAGGGCATACTCCTCAACTACTCAGAATGTCACAGAATGTCTAGATTTTTGAGTCATATTTCAGGTCTGTTCCTAATTAAATTTGTGGTTTGCCGGCAAGTCATTGAGGATGTAATTCATTAAATAATGGCAAATATTTGAGTTTCAGACTTTACATCCTTCAGAAGATACATGCTACTCAAAATTTATTATTCTAGAGAAAGAGAGAGTTAGGCATTCACCCTCTGCTCCTCTTATCATACAAAACCATGCAGGAGAACTACAAACTCTGTTTCAATTTTCCTTCTGCATTTGTTGCACTTGACTGTATTTCACACCAACTGCTGCTTTTACTTACTTAAGAAAACATCTGTTCTGCTGTTTTATTCTGTTGCTATATTTAATTTAGGGGAAAAAACTGCTGCTTTTTACTCTGTTGCCTATTTCATTTAAGAAAATAACTATTCTACTTTCATTCTGTGTTGCACATTTGTTGGCCAGAGTATAGATTGGATTCAGACAACTGAATCCAATTCTGTTTGAGCATGAGCACTTAAAATCAGGACAACTTATTTTGAAGAAGCCCCCTTGTACCCTCATGGTAGGAGCGGACAGTAGGACTATCTAATTGAAGGTTATTACTTCAGGGCTCAGTTTGAGCTATATTATTGGTGCAGGGCTCAGTTTGAGTTATTTCATTGATGCACTGCCCTATTTGAGCTTTTTCATTGGTTTCTTTGTATTAGCTGCTTTGCTCTTGCATTTTACTTAAGGAACACATTTGCACAGGTTGGTGCTGGTCTTAGAAAGACTTCAGAAAGTTAGGCAATCAGTGTCTGCTCCTCTGATCATACCAAACCACCCGAAAGAACTACAAATGCTAAGTTTCAGTTTTACTTCTGCATCTGTTTCACTTGACTGTATTTCACACCAACTGCTGCTTTTATTTATTTAAGACAAGGTCTGTTCTGCTGTTTTATTATGTTGCTATATTTAATTTAGGAAAAAACTGCTCTGCCTTTTACTACTTTGCCTATTTAATTTAAGAAAAATAAAGTATTCAGCTTTTATTCTGTTATTGCACTTCTGTTGGCCATAGTGTAGATTGGATTCAGCTGAATCCAATTCTGTTTGAGGAATGAGCACTAAAAAATCAGGACATCTTCTTTTGGAGACCCGCCACCATACCCTAGTGGCAGGAGCATACAGTAGGACTAATTGAAGGTTACTGGTTCAGGGCTCCATTTGAGCTATTTCATTGGGACAGGACTCAGTTTGAGCTATATAACTGGATTCTCTGTATTAGCTGCTTTGCTCTTGTTTGTGTATAGTGCATCACCATGCAGAGGGGGTAACTCTTGGCGGTTATAGAAGCAAAGGTGCCAATAGACATATTTTTCCTTAGAAGTGGTTGCTATCTAGCTGATTTTACCTATTACCTATCAACATTAGAACTATAGAAACCCTTTTTTTATAGACCTCCTACTGCACACCCCATAGATTAGTCCCCCTAAAATAGCCCCATACCATATACCCCCATATTTTAATCCTTATCTGTGGTGATACCTGGTTCAAACCTTGCATTCTGGACTGTCAGTTTCCCTTTCTCTCCTGCTAGCTTGGTTGACATGTTTTTTTGAGGCAGTGCAGCAACTGCCTCATGTACACTGATAATCCTTTACTCCTAAATCACTCACGTACCATTTGCGAGAGATGCTCCTACACTAAAAATTGGGAATCACTGCTCTCTCATGACCAGAATGGCAACACTAAACAGGTTGTCAGCTCACACACTATGACTCCTACACATAATATGCACCCAACACATACACTTTCATATGTGGTGGTACTCTCCAGAAACCTACCTAGTTACCAGAGACCTCCAAAACACAAAAGGGGAAAGTAAGTGCCTTAGCCAGCAACCAAACACATAACTCTACACCCAAAGCACCCAATGCACATATAAACACAAGCACCAGTGTCTCACCAATTAAGCCCTTAGGCAATGCACATCTATTCCAAATGTTTTAGTTATAGGTGACTGTATTGTGAGGGGTCTACTATACATGATCGAAATTTCAGAAAGCCAAACCCATATGGCCGAGATCATATGTTCGACTCCTGAAATTTCGAACATGCAAAAAAAAATATAATAAAAACAAAATACTACATTATTTTAAAGATGCCATTCCCCCCCAGACCTCCCTTAACTTTAATATACCGACTCCGAGATCGCACTACAGTGTGGAAAATGGAAGTTCTCCCATTCTACGCAATGAGGAGCTGTCCGTTCAGAACGTTTGAAATTTCAAAAGTAGAACATATGGTCTCGGCCATATGGGCTTCGGCTTTTTGGAATTTTGAACATCTGTAGGGCACCCAAAGAGAGACATGATTGAGCTGTCTGAATATGTGCCCCAGGCAGGTATGTCTCTAGCTTTGAGCAGCATTTTACCTTCACCTAGGATGATTCTATAATATAAACAAAAAATGATTGACTTCAACAATTGGCTACGTTTCTGGTGTCATTTTAAAGGGATTCAGTTCCTGTCAGCCTGTGATGACATGGTGGATAGACCACACTGCTTTTCCAGAGATGGACTTCATCTGGCACCTCAAGGATTTCAGGTGCTGGATAAGGCACCTGCCTCCCCCATAATGCCTTTTTTAGGCAAGGAGAAAAACAAAATTTCTGATGTGAAAATATCAAACACAAAGAAACTAAGAGTCATGCTGCTAAACCCTAGCAGTTTAAATCAGAAACTGCACTCTCTGGAAGCACTCCTCTCCCTGGAAGATGTTGACATCTGTGCAGTCAGAGAAACCTGGTTCAAGGCCGCAGTAAATACCCTAGCCTTGCAAGGCTACAATGTCTTACACACTTTCAGACCGCAAATTGAAGGTGTGAAAACCAAAGGAAGTGGAGAATCTATCTTCAGTAAAGATAATTACTGCTCTAGATTGGTTAGACAAGATAACTCTATGGAGTTACTCTAAGTCCAAATTACCATAGGTAAGAGCCCCCCTTCATGTCATTTCCAGTTACAGGTCCCGTTCCATGAACCAAGAAGCCCTCACAGCTTATTGAGACCTACTTGGGACAATTCAACTACAACCTAACACACTAGTCATGAGTGATTTCCACTCTCCCTCCATTAACTGGGAAACTTATATGAGCCCAAACTCACTTGCACAAAAGTTCCAGGACTTTGTTAACTCAAATGCCCTAGAACAAATAGTGCACCACCTCATAAGGGGCACTAATATTCTAGACCTGGTCCTCACCAATATGAATGACCAATGCAGTGCCTCAAGTGTAGAGACAGCACGTGTTAAATATGTCCATAAATCAGTAATTTTTGAAATAGCAATAGAACCAGAACTCCTCAAAGTAGAAGTCATGGTTAAAAACTTCATCAAAGCTAACTATACCCTCCTAAGGGATGGTATAATCTAATTCCAAACTCCAGTTTTCACAGATGACATTTATGTATACACTCATACCCTGCATAAACATCTACACAAATGTATAGACTCAATCCATGCATGACTGGATTAAAGCAAGATCCTCAAGAAAAAACAAACCATCCTGGTGGACATTCAGCATTAATAGATTATACAATTAATGAAAGAAGCTGGTGTCTAAAAATACAAAAGTGAGAACGCAGAACTGGAAGAGCACCCTCCTCAGTCTAAACAAGCAAATAAGACAACTTGTAAAATCCTCTGAGAGTAACTATGAGAAAAATGTAACAATCATAGCCAAAGATAACCATAAGGCTTTCTTCAGCTAAGTCTGCAACCTAAAAGGTAGGATTCAGATGTGTGCTGAACTAACTGTTGATGGTATCACATACACTGACCTTGTGGAAATTGCAAACCTGCTAGCAGACAAGTTTAGTGAAAACTTCATTCCCCTATCCTCCCAAGCATACAACAAACCATGTCTTCAACATCACCTCCTCACTGCATCTCCAAAGAGCAAATCATCAGTGCTCTCTCCAAGACTAAGAACACAGCCTCCAGGGGACCACATAGCATTCCGGACTGCATTCTTTATGTTCTTAAATAAGAGATAACTACTCCAATAGGCAACTTATTCAACCATAGCCTGAGTCAGCAACTGTTATCTCCCCCCACAAGGGTGGCTTGGCAACAGACCCGGGTAACTATAGACTCATAAGTTTAACCAGCCTCACCTGTAAGGCAATGGAACGAATCATCATGGATCTCATAAATAAGGATATAAGTGACCTCCAAACCTTAGATCTGTCCTAGTTTGGTTTTGTCAGGGGTAGATCGTGCTGCTAAACTTGATGGACTTCATTGAGAATGTGACCAGAGCCACAGATGAAGACAAAGTTGTGCACACAGCTTATCTTGACTTGGCCAAGGCCTTCAACACAATGCCACATTTGGGCATCATTAACAAATTAACCCAGTTGAATATCAACTCCTTATGTTGTCAGGTGGGTTGCAAACTGGCAAATCGACAACACTCAGTCAAAGTGGGAGACTTTGCCTCTGTCAGCAGACCTGTCATGAGTGGGGTCCCACAAGGGTCAGTGCTGGGTCCCCTCTTGTTTGGCAAACATTTCTCAGAAGTCCAGCCAAAACAAAGGGGCTGCAGCTGACCAAGTTTGCAGATGACTGCAAATTAGATGCTATCCTTGAATGCCATAGCAATGTCAGCATTCTTCAAAAGGGGCTTACACAGACCAATGATATTATCCATAAGTCAAATGGAACTAGAGTCACTCGTTCCACAGACCACAATCTAGCCTGCAACATAAATAGGACCTGCTGGAGAGACAGACACATGTCTTAGAGGTTGCCACTCCTCTGGAATAGAGTCCCAATACATATCAAGCAGAGCACCTCCATGACCCTGTTTAAGCACAACCTGGATGACTGGTTGGGAAACCATGAATTTCTGCCAGGGATTGCCCCTGCTTCTCTCCTGGACAAGGATAGTCCTTGCTAGAAAAATCTTGGGCATAATCTCTCATCTAGTATAATATTGAGATTTTACAGTGAGACTTGTAAAAACCCTCTGGTTAATGGCCTAGTAACATCCCCTGAACCTATGAACCTATAAAAGCAAGATTTAAAGTCTTGACCTGGTTTTGAGTTGTTCTCATTGGAGCTCTTATTAGGGGTAATATATAATTATTGACCATGGGATAAGTAAGGCCAGTCTCTGACTAAATCGGACTGGTTAATTCAAACACAGAGAGGGAAATTGGCTAGGCTTGAAATGGTCTGCAAGGGCAGCTAGCCTAGTACTTACCTATGAACCTATGATGACTAGAACATTTACCCAGTTATCAATTAAAACAATAAAAGTAAAATATTCTTTTACCTATGGTTGTCAAATAGTCAACCTCAGGAGCTTTCTATACTGTTTTCAGAATGGTTATTACATTCCCATGTTCCATATATATTTGTATTTCTTTATTTATGAAGAAGATACATGATGCATATGATTTATTGAATTTGCCTTCATTACCGTAAATCTATCATGTAAAGTGTTATCCTGTATTGCCTTTCAGAGAAGGTCATCTTTTTCTTTTGATCTGTGACTTCTAGAAGTTCAATACTTAAGTGATAAACATGGCATCCATGAATTTTGTGGTGGGTTTGGGAATATGTTACAGAAACTGATTGGATGAATGAAAGAATGTTATTATGTGCAGATCTGAACAATTAGTCATGACTCTGTTTTACATAAAGCATTATTGTAGGGCATTGTGACTTAGATTTACCTAGTTATTTAGTATCTTGGTTGTATGAGATCTATATTCATTTATATTTCTGCTGTAATTAATGATTATTTAGATGCAGTTTTGTCATAATTTGAAGGCTGTTGACTTAGTTATTTTTGTTTGGCAACTGTATGAAAAGAGTGCTATGTATTTATTTGTCTTTTCTTACATAACCTTTGCTGTCATGATATCATTTTTATTTATTTATTTTACATTTGTTGACCGGGCTAGTCTAACTGGATATATGTCCATTTTCAGTAGAGGCCCGGGGAGAAAAGCTCCAAAGACAGATACATTATAACAAAATGTATAAGGTTTCAAATACAAAAAGTGTTTGCCAGGTTACAATCAAGTTAACATAGCAGTAGATACAAGCATTTTACAGTTTATTACAAGACTAATATTTACAATAATATGGGATAACATATTCACGTGAGGTAGATTAAACTTAAGGTTTACAATTTCATGAGAATGGTTGTATAAGAGTATTGATAACATGTTGAATGAGATATCCATGTGAGGTAGAACATCACTAAAGTGGGTTTGCTATTTTTCTAAAGTTTGCAGAAAGAGCATTAAATTATAATTGAGGAGGAGTTAGGAGAAACTTAGTCATTGAAGTTATATGTTAGTCAGGGTTAGTGCAAGGGCACAACCAGTGTGTTCTAAGGTGTATTTTGAGTTTTTTTACCTTTCTTTTGCTTTTGATTTAGTGTTTGCATCAGAACAGTCTTCCTTAATGCCGCATATGCACAATGCTATATGGAAATAGTGAGATTTACTTTATCTGTCAACACTCTGAAGAATGTAGGCTATGGTCCCCTGGATCTTTTTGGCATTTAAATCTATAGATCCTATTTTTGTCTTAGGCATTGTTTTGCAGAGATTGCATGCTAAGGTTGTTTAGCAGGACTCATATTTAGTTAAACTTAAGCTCTGTTACTGAGAAGTGATCCTGTTGTGACATGATCTTTAGTAAAAAGGCTAGTTATGGCAGTCACTTGTGTTAAGTCAGACTACTTATGCCATAACTGTACACCTGTTCCCATAAGCTCTGGGGATGGGGTATTTATAACTTTATATTTCAGAAGTCTTTGTGCTTTGAGGTTGAACCCTATAAAGAGGGATGGCATATCAGAAGGAAAAATATTGGGGGGGGGGGGGTTCAGTTGAAACAACCTTAATGTTTTTTTCTCCATTATGGAATTTGTTCCTTGATACCATTTTGCCAGTTCATGACATTTCACACTGGATTACAACAAAGATTGGTGAGCATTTAGATAAATCAAGGCATGCTAAAAGGTAAACCTTTACAAGTAATGAATGGTATTTCTTTGAATTATATAGAAAAGTTTTAAAATGGAAACTTCCATGTGATGCCATTAGTTTTCCTAGGAGACAACTGTACATTTCCATAGTAACTCAATTTTACCTTGTGCAGGGATGGTAAGATTTGTCATCTGTTATATTGCCATTCTCCATTGTTTCGTAGATTCTCAAAGTTATAGGATTTTGTTTGATAATTGGCATGTGGGTGTGTGTTTACCCATTAACGACAGAATGATGCTGATACTTATAGTAAGTTTGTGCCCATGTTATGCGTTCTTCAGTTGTGGCATCTTAGCAGCATATATTCTGAGAATGCCACCCCTGATATTCTTAGATGGGTCAGTGCTGGAAACATATTCTACAGTATCTTGTTTGTAAGAGGGCAATATGGAAACAGTACAATTTGATTATTATATTTCTTGTAGTCTTTTACAGCTGGAGTCTGATTCCTTCAATTTATGTATTCTTTGGTATATATGAAAAATAATGCTGTAATTCTCTTTTATATATAAGGTCTGCTCATTTCAACACATTCTTTCAGATACTAACCAACATCTATGTGCTTATATTCAGTATTGTTTATCAGATATTCTTAAAAATAATACAGCATTTAAATTGATTTATTTGTGTTACATTGGATACTATATAGCTGGAAGTTGTGGCTCTGTTTTTTCAGTTAATGCATGTTAGAATTTAGTGCTTGTTAGAATTCCTGCATAGCCAGTGATAAGTGGGGGTAGTTCACTTCATTGATATTCAGTTTCTGCCTTATATAAGTGGTACATTTTGGATTATTTTCTGCTTAAATTCTGAGTTTTGGCCAGCTAAGACCTACATGCAATCAACTGGACATATAAGTGAATTTAATAAATCTTTATCTGCACTTTTTTCAAATAATACAGCATTTACATTGATTTATTTGTGTTGCATTGAATACTATCCAGCTGGAAGTTGTGGCTCTGTTTTTTCAGTTAGTTTTCCACCCACCCTCCCTGCTTTTGTTTTGGTGTTAATCTTGGTGGCTATGAAACTGCCCGACCCTCTTGTAAATTTGCATTTGGATATTCCTCCTGGGCCCATCTCATTTGCTCACTCAAAAAAAAAAATTTGCACTTTTTTCATCTGCTTTTACTGTATTTGTGTTTCTTCCTACTTTATTACTTTATTTTGCTTTTGCATCATCTTAAAAGTACTCAGTTGTATTTATTACTGCTTGGTGTAACTATCATTCTAAGCCTTTTGGTTTAAGCACTTGGGCTTCAGACCAGTTGTTTTACATTAAGAAGGTTTGTGGTCTGCACTGTTGTGGCAGGACAGATAGCTTACATCCTTCTAAGTTGGGAACTGCTGATTGAAGGCTCAGTGTATGTTATTCTAAAAGTGTATTAGTTCTAGTTTAAGCACTTGGGCTTCAGGCTAGTTATTTTACATTAAGAAGGTCTGTGGTCTGCACTCTTGTGGGAGGAGAGGTTGGACTCTGCCCTTCTGAGCTGGGAATTTTTGGTTAAAGGCTTATAGTGCCTGCATATTTGAACTGTTTCTTACTGAAATTGGTGTGCCTTGTTTGCTGTAGCATAGAATAGATCCAGGCCTGCTGAATCTAGATTTGTTTGCATAATTTGAGCACTAATTCAGGCCTTCTTTTTTGGAGAAGGTTCCCCTGCACCCCAGTGGCAGAAGTGTGCAGTTAGAACTTGTCTGATTGAAAACTACAGGAACAGGGCTCAGTTTTGAGATTGTTTTACTGGTTAATTGGGTAATTTGTTTAAAATGCCTTTTCTGATTGCTTGTAGTCATCTAAAGCTGTTTTAAGTGTATTTTTTACTGTTTGTAGTAATTTAAAGCTATTTTAAGTGTATTTTTTACTGTTTTTGTCTTATCTTTTCAAAAAAAAAATGTCCTTGTTTCCCACCTTTCTAAGCTAGTATAGTCCAGTTTTCAGGCTAGTGCTGAATTCAGGGCTGTGTTACAATTTTCTGAGTTGCCCATACCTTACTTGGATAGAAGGAGGTTTCTCTGTTCATTGTGAGATAGGGAACTTTGAGCAGTCATCTGTCCCTGGAGGAGTGGTTCCAGCCCAGAAGTTAATAGTTTATAGGCCATTTTAGGCTAATTTCTATCTCTTTCATTTCCCTGCTGTAAAAACCATGTTTGCACAGTTTTGCATGTCCAGGCAGCGCCGGTTAGCTAGAGGTAAATTTATCCCGGCTTCACCAAGTCTCCTCTTCAGTTTTTCACTTGAAAGTAGTCTAACTCTCAACCTAAGCACTTAAAAGCATCCTACAGTCCAGCACTTGCTTAGACCTAATAGCAAGCACTAATATACCCTGACACTTGATTGCCCAGCAGGACAAGGCTCATTATTCACCCCTAACCAACCAAGCAACTAAGCAGCTCAACCTTCTATTCAGGCATGACCAAAGGGCAATTTCAGGTATACTCTCCAGTCCAGCTGGTGAACCTGGGTATCCTGAGGCAATGTTACAACTGCCTCATGTACACAGACGACCCTCTCCTCCTACCACAAAACATTAACATATGCGAGAGATGCAATTATATAGCTAAACTGGAGGCTAAGCTCTCTCCATCCAAGACTGGAACAGGCAGTCAGGAGGAGAAGGTTAACACTTGCACCACACCTCCATCCTCACATAGACATACTAAACCAGCACTGGCAAAATATACACATAAATACATGAAATCATACTCAGAGGCTCTAAATAAAAACCTGCAAAAGCATCAGAGACCTCCAAAGCATCCACCCAATCAATCTGCACCTCCCTTCACAAACCAGACAACACATAAAATACAAAATCAGTCTGCTGCACAATCACAGCCCTTAAGGCGAAATAACATACCTAACACACTAGTTATAGGCAACTCTATAGTCAGGCACACTGGCATCCCACTCACTAGGCTGGACAATAAGGTTACTGTTAGCTGCCTGTTGGGATCCAGAATCTGCCACATAACACAAGCACTCAGGTCACTCCAGAGCAAGTACAAATATAACTCTGTCATTGTTCATGTTGGTGTGAATGACCTGAGACATACCTCGCTGGACCACATGAAAAGAGACATGGAAGAGCTCTCTGATCATTTAGCCCTGGTGGGTATGACCCTGACCCTGAGTAGCATCCTGCCCTCACCAAGAATGATACAGCAGTATAAAGAAAAAATGATCAATTTCAACAATTGGCTAAGCTTCTGGTGTCATTCAAAGGGGATCCAGTGTCTGTCAGCCTGGGATGACATGTTCGACAAGCCTTGTTGTTTGCAAGAGATGGCTTGAACCTGTCACACCTAGGCTTTTGAATACTGGCCAAGGCTCTTGCTGCCCCCATAGTGCCCTTTTTAGGCAAGGCTCAAAAGTCAAACCCACCTCTGTAAACAGCACAAATAAAAAAATGAGGGTTATGCTACTCAACGCCAGGAGTTTAAATCTCAAAATGCACGCGCTCAAAGCACTCCTCAGTATGGAGAACGTCGACATCAGTGCAGTAACTGAAACCTGGTTCAAGGCTCCACAGAGCACCCCAGCACTACCGGGCTACAACTCATACCACACATTTCAGCCACAGAACATGGACCGAGACACAAAAGGAGGGGGTGTATCCATATTCATCAAGGATACCTGCACCTCCAGGTTAGGGGCGCAGCATGATACCTCCGAGATCATCCATGTGCAACTAACATCAGGCAAATCTGCAATGCAAATTGTGGCCTACTACAAATCACCCTCCATGACCCAGGACCACCACTCCACCTTTCTGGAGACACTGGAAAACATGAAGATCCTACCGAACACCCTGATATTGGGTGATTTCAATTACCCTACCGTTAACTGGGAAAGCTACTCAAGTACAAACTCCCAGGTCCAGTGCTTCCTGGAATTTATCAACTCAAATGCCCTGGATCAGCTTGTAAACTCCCCTACCAGAGGTGAAAACATATTGGACCTGGTCATCACCAACATGGGTGACAGGTGTTCCACACCAGAGGTCAACCCGTCACTGGTTAGATCAGACCATAAACTAATCACTCTGGATGTCCACACCACACCACCACCTCCAACCAAGGAAACCACAGTGAAAGAATTTTCTATAGCAAACTTCATCTTACTTAAGACAGAGGTGGTAAGTTTCACGGCCCCCACACCAAAGGATAACAGTGTCTAAGATGCAGGAACCTTTACAAATGCACTCTATGAGCACCTACAAGGATGCATGAATGGTGCCATCCCTAGCAAAACCAAGACTCACTCCCCTAAGAGAAGGAAACCAGTCTGGTGGACCCCTGCCATAAACAGGCTATACAATAAAAGGAGGAAACTAATTCAGAAAAAAAGCAAATCCCAAGAAGGTAAGACATCCTTGATCAGTATCAGTAAGAAACTAAGGTCCCTTATAAAATCCTACAAAGCTAACTTTGAAAGAAAAATAGCCAAGGATTCAAAAGATAACCACAAAGCCTTCTTTAGCTATGTCAAGAATCTAAGTGGCAACTCACAAATATGCTCTGAGCTAGTGCAAATAGCACAAAATATACTGAATCCACTGATATTGCCAACATCCTGGTAGATAGATTCAGTGCAAACTTCACCCCCCTCTTATGCCTAAAAGGGCCCATAACAATACCGGAAAAGTGTAGTGAAATCACAGACACACAGGTGAAAACAGCCCTTTCAAAAGCCAAAAGCACAGCATCAATGAGGCCAGATGGTGTCCCAGGCTGCGTCTTGCACGAAGTACAGAACAAACTAACCCCCCACCTAAACACATTGTTCCAGCTCAGCCTCTCTACAGGCTACGTGCCCATAGAATGACAAACATCAACGGTTATTCCACTCCACAAAGGAGGGGCCACAACTGACCCTGGTAACTATCGCCACATAAGCCTGACTAGCCTGGTCTGCAAGGCTATGGAGTGCATCATCATGGAACTCATTAACAATGGGAACCTCCAAACACTTGACCTGACCCAGTTCATCTTTGTTAAGGGCAGATCATGTCTACTAAACCTGGTTGGCTTCTTCGAGACAGTCATCAAGGCCATAGATGAGGGGAAGGTAGTTCACACAGCCTACCTTGACCTCGCCAAGGCTTTTGACACCATTCCCCACTCGGGAATTATAGAAAAACTCACCAGCCTGAACATAAACCCCTACGTCACGAGATGTGTTGCCAACTGGCTTACAGACAGAACTCACACGGTAAGAATAGCGGGCTCCAGGTCCGACTCTAAATCAGTCACAAGTGGTGTCCCACAAGGCTTGGTCCTGGGACCCCTACTGTTCGGCATATACTTCTCAGAAGTACAGGCAAACACAGGAGGACTATGGCTAACCAAGTTCGCTGATGACTGCAAACCGGGAGCCATAATTGACTCTCCAGCTGACACGGACATTCTCCAAAAGGGCCTTACTGAGATGGACACCTGGTGTCAAAGTCATGGTCTCAAGCTAAATGCCAAAAAATGCATAGTCATCCCATTTGGGAAAAACAAAACACCCATGAATTACCACATAGGTGGCAGCCCCCTTAATACAGAAGAGGTAATAAGAGATCTGGGGGCCCAGGTAGATAGTAATCTCTACTTTGACAGTCATATAAAGTAGTTAGGAAATCCTTCTATGTAGCCCATCTAATTACTAAAGGGTTTGCATCTAGAAATAAAGAGGTTATAGTGCCCCTCTACTCGTCACTCATCAGACCCATCATAGAGTACAATGCCCCATTTGGGATGTACCTCACAAGACACTTCCAACAGCTGGAAAAACCACAAAAGTACCTCACCAAGAGGATTACTGGCCTCAAACATATGTCCTATGCAGCCTGACTGGAAAAACTCCAGCTGTACTCAGTGGCATATCGCTTACTCAAAGGTGATCTCTGCCTGACTTACAAAGCCATGTCCAACTCAGAACTGATGGACATGCTCCACCTAAAGAAATCTAAGTCACTGCGAGCCACTTGCTCTAGTGAGCTAAACCTCGCCACAACAATAAATAGGACATGCTGGAGGAATAGGTTCCTGTTACAGAGACTCCCCATGCTTTGGAACAAAATTCCAAACTACATTAGGCAGAGCCCCTCACTAACACTCTTCAAGAAAAACCTTGATGAGTGGATGGGTAACAGAAAATACACCCCTGGGATCACTTCATTGGCTCTGCTTGACAGAGGATCAGTTAATTAATCAGTGGGGCAGCAAAAGCAGGCACACTCTGGCTAGGCTTATAACTGCCCTCGGGCAGAAAGCCTAGTACCTACCTATGAACCTATGAACCTATTTCCTTCACAGTCGTGCCCCAGTATGGAAAGTTGTGTGCATTTTGTTGGTGCAATTGATTACGCATGCCATCAGCCACCTCTGTTGTGGGGCAGTTGGCTTCTATTAGTTCACCTGTATTGACCATTGCTCTTTCTCAATCTCAGCTTGTTTCTCTAATGTTTGGATGCAACTTTCTACTACACCAGAATGAAACTGACATCTTCACTTGCATCTCCTGTAGGTGCTTTTCAGATGCATGATCCTTCTTTGTTGGTAGGTAAGTAAAAGTCGAAAGTGTTACAGAATTTGCCTCAAGGCATGTCAGTTAAGACTGATGAACTGTTGTATCTCCTTGTCATCAGTGGAAATGTTCTCATAGTGCAGCAATATTTTCTGGTAGTCCTGTACAAACCAGCTGGTAAGAAAAGTGATTTTTACATTGCCACCATTTTAGGACATATTTCTTCTTTTCTAGATGTGGTCAATTGTTCTAGTGCATGGTCAGCTACTAAATCACTGATGCTGTTTTGAAGAAATGTTGCAAGGTTTTCAGTTACTGATACATCAAACTTAATATGCATTTTGTTCAACTCAATATTTTGAAATCGTAGACTATTTCAGAAGCATCCATCAATGTAATAGCACATATCACATAGGAAGGATTTGTGCTCTTGTGGTATTTGGGATTATTACTGGTGTTCTTCATTGTGCTACGTGATCATTGCTTACTGTTCATGAACTCCATTTCTCTGTAAAAATCCAATTTTTTTTGTGATTTTGTGCTGATTGGGATGCCTCTTATGTTAAATCTGTTATGGCAACATGTTGCAAATCAGTCCTTTCCTTGTACAGATTTTGAGATGAATGTATCATTTGGATTGGGATGGGAAGTGTATTCTGAGTTTCACCTTGTAAATGGGTTTTGTTTACATTTAGATCATTTTATTTAGATAAGAGTTTACAATGGCATGCTACATTATAGCTGCTGAAATAATATATCTGTCCATTTTACTCTCATCTCATTAAGGATTGTACAAATCTGTAATTAATTAATTGATTAATTATAGCCCTTTGAGGATCACAGGGGTCACCAACTGTCACAATTTTACCCCATGTATGGAAAAATGTCATAAGGATACCCAATTTTGGATGGATTATCCCCTGCAACTTATAGCAGAGAGTCTTTCCAATGTATAGGCCTTGTAGTCCCTTTTGAAGAACATTTGACCTGCATAGACCCAGCCTCCATCTTCCCTCTTCTAAATGTTTTTTTTTTTCAAATGTTGCCCAGGATGTTACTTTAGAAAATCCTTCTGAGCCTTCTATTCATCATGATAATCCAGATAGTTGTGATTAAGGGGACCATTCTGTTGAAGTTGATATTCCTATTTTGGTACTCTGGGGTAGATCTAAGGATATAGGGCATGCTAGAGAAACCACAAGTGAAACAGAAAAATGTGTCTATATTTGCAGGAGATTGCTGTTAATGACATGAAGTAGTTTCATAGAAGAAATGCTATTATGCCTTGGGCAATGTAATATACTGCTGAGGCAGTTTGTCCCCAGGATACACAAAATTTACCCCATTTGGATAAAGCTGAATTGGAGTCCTTTTTGGAAGATTTTAGTAATAGTCTTTTGGTTGCAATTATCTTGGTGTTATGTGTTGGGTTGAAAACTGTGGTATTGTTTTAGAGTGGGGACACATGAAGTTGGATGAGTTTTATGTTGCATCTGAGGCTTTGGGAATTGAATGATTTATAGACTTCTTAGCCCTTGCCTTCCTGTTGATTTTTCTGCTCTGTGTGAAACAAGTAAATGCATTAAACATCACTTTTCTAACACTAGCTGAACTGTTTGCTTAGAAGACTTTAATTGTGATTTCCACAAATCTACTACATCTGATCTGAATTATTGTGAGATATCCTTGAATTTAAATAAATATTATTTTGTTATTCCTTCAGGTCCAGCATTTTTTGATATCCTTTTTGAGATTGTTTTTTCCCTCTCCTTTAACCCTTTTGTGCATTCCTGTCAAAGTATTCCAGCGAGATTTTCTGATTATCATGTTGCATTATTATTGCAAAAAAATACCTCTGCTCTAAGTGCTTCATGGTGTTTCTAGGATGAGTACTAATTTACTTTTTGGGACACATACTAATGCTATTTTGACAGAACAGGGAATGAACATATCTATATGCACCATTTTTTCTTCATGGCCGAAGTGCTGTAATGCTTTCAAGGTTAGGTTACCACCGATATTCTGTATACTGAATGCTTGGATCTAGGTGTACCTGTATAAAAGAACCTCATAGTATTTCATTTAGATCTATTACCATAACAAGTGATGATTTTTTTTCAGTAGAAAAGTGTGTGTTTAATTTCTTCTTTATAAGAAAATACTGTGACAAGTGTATAAAAAGCAACAGTAGCATACTGTAGATAAGAATGTATTTTCCAATGCTTTTAAACCAGAAAAAAACATAAGGATCAATGCAGATTGTGTTCTTCATACTGCAGAATGTAAACTGCAATATGCTTTAAATGATTTATTTCTTTCTGAACAGCTGGTTTCTGTATCCTGAACCGTCTACTATTTCATTTACTGCAGCTCCCACCCTTCAGGTGTTACCTTTTCCAAACTCAGGGAAGTATTGATAATGTTTAACATCTGTACTTGACAAGTCCAGATGGCACTGGTTGCTGTTGTTATTTAAAGCTGTCAAGACACTTAACTGTGGGCAACCAGAGGTAATGTTGTAACCTCGCAGCAAGAAGTTCTCCAGTTTGTATCTCATCTGGGGTGCCTTCTCTGCAGACTCTGCATGTTCTGCCTGTGCTCACATGGGTTTTCTCTGGGTGCTGCATTTTCCCCCCACATTCTAAAGACATACAATAGATGGATTGGATACTCTAATATGGCCATAGGTGTGAGTGTGCATGTGTATGTGTGGTATGGAAGAGCTACCACGATGGGGCTAGACACCTAGTACCATGAATATTGGAACTAGATGATTGTCACTGTTGAAGTGACAACCGACCCCATATGCAAAAATAGGCAAAAGGGGTTGTGGATGGATGGACATTAAAATATGGATGTTCACTGTCATGCTTTTTGAATGGCTATTATGTTTCTGTGCTACTCAGTACAAATATGGTACTCTTATTAAATGTATTAGAGTAAAAAATGATGAATACGATTGTTTTCATTTGGTGTTACATTAATATAAGGCACATGAATTAAAATGTTATGTCTTTCATTGTCCTTCATCAAATATTCCACAAATCTTTTAATGCTGGAACTTAAATACTTAGTTCTAAATATGGCATCTATCCATTTCTGTGGTGGGTCAAGGAATTTGTCCCTGAAATTGAATGGCCTGACAAGGCATGGTAATGAGTATGTATCGGAAGACTTAGGATTCAAGTTTGCATAAAACTTTATTTTCAGTGCTTTGTGACTTGAATTTACCTAGTTATTTTGATATCCTATTTGTTTGAGGTTTGCACTATTTTGTACGCTCTTCCTAAAATTAATAGTCATTTGGGTACAAAATGGGTTATTTCAAATGGCATTACACAATGATGTCCACTTATATCTTTTCATCATTTGTATGAAAAGGCTGATGCATACTTGTTTATCTGTTTTCCATGTCCTTTGTCATCATGGTATAATGGTTTGTCTGCACTTCTGTTCTTTCCTGTGCTGATGATTTAGCTCTTGTTTCAGCTCAATCTCCTTTAATGCCTCCAATATTTTATGCTGGGCATGCAGACACTTTTGGATTTGATTTGTCAGTTTATTGTCACCAACAATGTATACTTGATATTCTATATCTGCGGATTCTATTACTATTTTGGATATTGGTTTTTTTTTTTTCTTTTTTATGGTGCGGGGTCACATACTAATGTTGTCCAGGGAAAATCATGTTTCATCAAAATGAAGTCTATCATTGAAAGTGGCCTTTCATTATTTCTTGAGTGAAATTAGTTGTACAGAGTCAGTATACCTATTTTCAGAATCTCTAGAAACAGGGTTATTAGGGTTATATTTTATTGATTTTTATTGAATTGTATAGGAAAACTTTAAAATATGAATTTCATCATATGATTCTATTTCTAGACCTAGAAAAGAACTGTAAATTGTAACATTGGCTCAGTTTCATCTCTTTCCAGGGTATCAGGAGTTAGAATGTCCTCAAATTTCTTCTATTTAGTCAGTACAGGAAACAGATTGATCTTGCCAAATCTGTAAGAAGTTAATGTAGACATAATCTAGTTTAGTTGTTAGATTGGTTTGTTACTTATTTCTATACTTTAGCACGTCACAGGAAATTTGTTTTGTTTAACAAAATTTTAATATTTTAAGATATTATTTCTAATTTAAACAATTGCAAATGCATGTTTATTATTGGTTGCCTGGTGGTGCCAGATTTGTAGCTATGTTTTGTAATAAACAAAAAAATGTCGCTGCTCTTCCTTAGTCTTGATCTAAGATCATTAGTATTTGCTTAAAATGGTACTGACTTGGACAGCTGTAATCTGTTTAGTGCCCTATCTAAAGTTGGTCCTTTGGAGGTACCAAACCTCAAAATCGTGTAGTACAGAATAACAGAATGTGAATTCAAGTGCCTGTGCTGATGTTAGGACTCACAATATTCATTTGCTTTTGGCAGTCAAAAACAAATATTATAATCGTTGTGTCATTTAAATGCAAGAAGGACATTGATAGCTGTTGTAATGTTTATAACGTCTTATGAGTCATTAATATGGAAGCTTGACATTGTTTTAACTATATTATCAGAGAGAAGCTATAATTCATTCAAGAATGAAAAAATTTTGTCAGACACCAAGTTATGCATATCATAAATATGGATATACTGAGTTGTTATTCATCTTGCATGTGTAAATTCATTTATAAGCAAAGATGAACAATTTATTGTGGTCAATCAGTACAGAGAAAACCAGGGACAGATTTTATGAGCCAAGAATGGTCTTAAACTCTGTTATAATTATGTCACTATACTTAGTATCCTACAGACTAGTAAGAGGTGACCTGCGTCTGCCATACAAGGGATTCTCTGACCCATTACTGATGGATTTACTGCACATCAGCAACTCAAATGGCATTAGAAATACTCAGTGAAGGGAAGTAAACATTTTCCACAACATTAGCAGACTGGTTTGGAGGGATAGGTATATATTGAGGAGAATACTGCTGATGTGGAACAGACTCCCCATCCACATAAAACAAAGTTCATCCCTGATCTATGGAAGGCAAATAAAGAATTTACCCCAGGACTGCCCCTGTGCTAATCATGGACAGAGGGCAGCTTCTAAATATTTTATCCCATGCATGGGTCCCCTCAGATTATCTATGGTATGATCCCAATTATAGTAAATGCCATGTTTATTTTGTTACTCGCTTTAATGTTCATCCTGAATTCTTGGTTAGTACATGTTAAAAGATATTGGACTAGTTTATTAATGGTCCAAAAACTGAGGGCTCTTGTATATAAAGCTACCATTATATAAAAAATGTGGGTGATTTTGGCAGTTTATAATTATTTCAGTACATCCTCTTTATATCCACTTTATCTGAACCTCCACCACAAGGACATTTTGTCTTGTAAAAATTGTTCTGTCCCTTTGCATTTTTCGAATTTTCAGTTATAAATGGCAAAGGGTTTTCTGTCAATGGTAGCTTCATCTGCAACACTGTTGAGGAAATGTATGCAATTATTTGTCCCTGGGGCTATTTTACATTTGACAAACAAAGACCTTTTTCCCTAAACATAATAAAGAACATATTAGAAATATTAATTTGGGCAATGTAAATAGTCCTTTGGCTTTGCATTTTTCACAATTTCATGCCAGTAAGTGTAATTGTTTAAATATCTGTATATTGGAATAAGTGTTACTTTTCATTATGGTATGGATTTAAAGCACAAATTGAGATTTAAGGAAAACATTTTTATTTTGAACTCTAAATAAAAATGTTTTCCTTAAGTCTCAATCTGTGTTTTAAATCCATACCATAATGAAAAGTAAATCGTATTCCAATATACAAACATTTAAACAATTTTTTATTTTGAAATCTGGAGGCTATGATGGTGTAGTGGTTAGCATTGTTGCCTTACAGCAAGAGATTCTCTGGTTTGATTCTTGGCTGGAGCCACTTCTGTGTGGAGTTTGCATGTCCTCCCTGTGGCCGAGTGAGTTTTAAAGACATGCAGGTAGGTATGTGTGTCCATGTGTGTGCCTCCTGTAAAGGTTGGGTGCCAGGCTGGCAACTTGACACTGTTAAAACACCACTGCTAATCAGTCTGCGCATGGGTGTTCTGCTGCAGCGAGACCTAACCAGGAAAAGACATTACCTTACTATTTTTATTTTGAAATCTAATACTTTAGTACTAGGGGGTTTTAATGTTGACTATAATTTATTTCTAAAAAATTAAATGTTTATGTTTTTAATATTTAATTAATATTTTGATTGTTCTACTTGTTGTCAACCTAATTAAATTGTCCTTACATTATTCTTGGGTGTTTTACCACTGTTTGCTTAATTGGTTTTGTATTTAGATCTGTTCCTTTTCTATTTTTAATTTCATTTCTTCCCTGGAAGGCCTTTACCAAATTACCAGGGGAATAAAGTGTTTCTGATGGACATCATGTCATTCATTAGTTATTCACTAGTTTCCTTAGTTGTAGTACTTGAAACCCATATAATACTCATTTACGTCTGGCTTTATGCCTGAATGTTTCATAATATATAAACATTCCAGTACAACGTTTATGACATACATAATTCAGAAAAACATTTGACTCATATGATATTCTACATTTATCTGCTTACTATATCTGGTATATCATTTAATCAAAGGGGGTTGAATAAGAAATGCATTTTGTCTTGTACACAAAATTGCATTAATGGTACATTTGCAGGGTCCTAAAGATGCTCTATCCACATTTATAACTTTGAAGTAATCAGTGAATATTATGATATGAAACATGTCATAATTTGATATAATATAACATAACATAATATAATATAATATAATATAATATAATATAATATAATATAATATAATATAATATAATATTATTACATGAGGCATTTTTGGATAATATGGTTTATAGTTTTTGAAAAAAAATACCCAGTTACTTGTACTTTAAATAGTATTTGCTTTAAATAAAATGCAGAATAATGCCACCTAACTGGAAAAAGTTACATTATGTAGGCTACATTACTAAGTTAATGGCAATTAGATGCCTTCCTGTTATTAAATTTGTGATTATGGACTTGCCCAGAAAACAAAAATGGAGTTGCTGTAAATTTGAACATGTGTTTTTTTTCTATATCTTGCTTTATTTATAGATAGTATACCTGCCACAAATAAATATCCTATAGCTTTTTATGTCTGGTTTGTCAACTTAGTAAGCCAGTTATATTTAATGTGTCGTTCAGTCTTCTACCACATCTGTAGACAATAAATATATCTAAATAATCTCCATCTTTAAGCTCTGACTTGTAGTACAAATATATTAAAGTACAGCTTTCCATTAATGTATGCTGTGTAATAATAGTAAAACTATTTTGAAATCATTGTTGCAAAAGTTGTTTGAATAGTCTCATTACAGACACATTAGATGGAATTCTCTTACCTCATTCAATGCCTCAAAAACTAGACAAAGTGTGATGTCTCCATTCTGGGCCAGTAATCAAGGAGCCTGAATCCTCACCACTGACACTTGAGAGGGACGTTCACTTGGAACAAAAATGGATTCACCCAGTATTTCCAGTAGCAGCTTTCTGCATCAAGCACAATTTCCCTTAAGAGTACACAGAGAACACACTCAGTCTGGGGTCAGGTTTCTCTGTCAGTCTCTCTCCAGGTCCCCAGTAAGGGTCCCCACTGGCACATCTCTATGGTCCTCAGCCGAGTGTCCAAGCCAAGTCCTCCAACACCTTCTCTATGAAACAAGTGATTCATGTCCCTGCTACAAGTAGCAGGCACACACACACACACACACACACACACACACACACACACACACACTTTGAGATTTGATCTTCACACACACACACACACACACACACACACACACACACACACACACACACACACACACACCTGGGAAAGGCTGGCACAGATTTACTAGCTATGCGCCCTTCTGCCCAGACTATAAGGTAGTTAACCTGCAACCACACCCCTCAAAGCCAGCTACTCTATAGCTCTTGCAAGGGTACCCTATTATACTGAGTGAAATTAATATTAATACAAATGGCAAAGTTGACCAAACAGACAGACTTTCAGGAGTGGCCATAGTGCCACCAACAGGTATAAGTACTTTCAAAGGTTAAAATATTTTCTAAAGGACCGGCCACAATGAAAGGTTTTGATATATTTAATAATACATAATAAAAGAACATGAAAATACAAAATATCTATTTACAGTAAACACCAGAGTTTCAAATATTAAAATAACGCAGATGAATAGATTCACATAGATACAGAAAAACAGTACTTAACTAATCTCGTTATATTTTCCTGACTACGCTAAACAGTTACTATTTCCTGGTTCACTTACTAGAGCAAGACAGCATGAAGTAGGTGAAGGTCCTTCTATATCAGCTTCCAAGAAACAGACTGCTGCTGAGACTTCAGTCTCCTCTAATATTAAAACATTATTCTGTACAGAATGACATGACATACAGTTGGTCATCTGACTTCTGGTTTCCATGCACCCCCCCCCCTATTGCTAGATGCTGTCAGGATTTATCAAAGAGGTGTCAATAACACACACTCAAATAGCCTTGCTAAGATTTGCTGCAGTTCCTGGAAGTCACAAAACAAATTCAAAACTCCACCCTTTCAGAGTAGCTATTGGTTCATAGGTTCATAGGTTCATAGGTTGGTACTAGGCTATCAGCCTTAGGGCCTATACAAGCCTAGCCATAACAATTCCCTGGCTATTTCTTCCCACATTATTTACTTTCCTGGACCCCTGTCTAGCAGGGCGACTGACATGATCCCTGGGGTGAATTTCCTTTCTCCCATCCAATCATCAAGGTTCCTCTTGAAGAGGTCCAAAGAGGCACTCTGCTTGACATGTATGGGCAATCTATTCCAGAGTCTGGGGAGTCTCTGGGTCAGGAACCTATCCCTCCAGCATGTTTTGTTATTGTGATGACAAGGTTTAGATCCCTGGAGCATGTAGCTCTGAGGGATTGGGATTTCTTTAAGTGTAGCATGTCCAACAGCTCTGGGTTTGACATGGCCTTGTATGTTAAGCAGAGATCGCCTCTGAGTAGACGATATGCGACAGAGTATAGCTGGAGTTTTTTAAGGCGGTCAGTGTAGGGCATCTGCTTTAGGCCTGTGATTCTTTTAGTGAGGTATTTCTGAGGCCTTTCCAGTTGTTGCAGATGTCTTGAGAGGTACATACCAAATGGGGCGTTGTATTCTATAATGGGTCTTATGAGGGATGAGTACAGTGGGACAATGGCCTCCTTTTTTCTGGATGAAAAGCCCTTCGTGATAAGGTGTGCCACATAGAAGGATTTCCTGACTGTTGTGGCGATGTTCACCCAAATGACAAGACAAGAAGCTTCCTAGTACAAGCTTTTTGTCTCTGACTGCATTCAAAAGTGTGAGACAACATATTTATGGCCTTGGCACCAGTAGTTTAATTTTCTTATGAAAAGTCAGGTGGATTGAGTTAACCTCTTCTCTTCCAGTATCATCTTTTACAAAATATACATTTAAACAGTTACAATAATGCATGCACATTTCTTTTCTGCCCAGCAGCGCACGCTGTTGATACATTTTTAACACAAGCTGACTTACAAATACATTTTCAACACAGTCATCTATACAAATTAGTTTGATATACAAATGACAAATAATGCTTTAACAAAATTCCAGCTAGCTATGCTGGCATATGTTACATGTCCACTGCTGTACGTCTCCTGGCATAGGTGGCAATACCTCACATTGTCACACACAGTGCTAGTGCTCTGTTTTAACAGGACTCAATATTAGTGTATTGCTTTGCAAAGACACATTTCTAGTTAATTGTATGAAACACAGTTGCTAGTGTTCTGTTTTATATAAAGCCTGTGTAGGTAGCATCTTTATTACCTTTTGCTTTTCACTGCCATTAGTTGAATCCTCTTATTTATTTGTTTGACACAACATGCAAAGCCATTGGGCCAGATTCAGGAAGGCTTACACGGAGTTCAAGAGTAGTGTAAGCCTCCGTGTAAGCCTCCTGATTCAGGAACAGCCCAAATCTCCGTGTAAGAGACAGCTAACACGTCTCTTACACGGACTGGGCGTAGAAATGCTCAATACCTCATTTGCAGCTCAAAGATATGCAAATGAGGTATCTGAGCGATCCACGAAGCAGAAACCAGTCCGTGTAACGGACGTGTTAGCTGCAGAAATGTACTCAGCTGACAACTGAGTACATTTCTGCAAAATTAAAAACGGAGCTATGTCAGCTCCAAATAAAGGGTGCATATGTTTCATTAAGCATGCCAATGGCCAAATATGTGGCCATTGGCATGAAAAGTGTTGCAAAAATAAGTTATATAACTTTTTTTTCACGGGATTTTTGTGTTTAACTGCAGCACACCAGCAAACGGGTGCGCTACCTAAAACTGAAAACCGAAGCTTATAAGCCCACAATTGTGGGATTTATGTATTACATTGAATGTCAATAGAGGGACTTGCAGACCAAAAACAATATGGCCTCCGTTTAGTGGTTGTCAAGGGGGGGAAGCTCCGTGTAAGACATGTAACTAGTCATTACTAGGCAATCCTATGTAAATGAGGGTTACAATACTGAATCACACTGTCACGTAGGTAATGAGCACTGTCTGAGTAGTGTAAGAGTTAGAGACGGGGGAGGAACAGAGTAGGAGGTAGGTGACATCATGGGGGGAATGATAGCAATAAATGTACCAGATTGGAGGGCAATGTAAGGTAACAGATGACAGACAGACATCAGGGAGGGAGGTGTGTCCCAACAGAACACTAGGAAAGTCAAGAAATTAAGGGTATACGCTATCCCTACACTCAAAGTTTCTTGAAATACGTGCATGCGCGCGTGTGTGCGCGTGTAAGGCAGGTTCAACATGTGGGAGCGTGTTGCAAACCGTTTACAACGGTTTGCGCGGGCGTGCACGTGTGTAAGGCAGTGTGCGCGCGTTTTACCATGAATCAGCCTAGTTCACACCGTGTAAGGATGTGTGCACGCGTGTAACACCGTGTAGGGATGTGTGCATGCGTTTAAGTGACTGTGAGCGTGTTTAAGCTGGTGTGCACATTGCTCCCCCTCAGGAAACAGAAAGGAAACAGGAAACAACTAAAATCCAGGGAAACTGCCAGAAGATACTACTGGAGTTAATTGGTGGAAACAATTAGAAGCAGGCAATTACACAGGCAGACTAGAAGCCCAACCCAGCACTTAAAACACTGCAAAGAGCAGTGCAGGCTGTTTCTCACAACATATACTGCCAGAAACTAAGCTATCAGAATTGAAAACTGAAAAAAAGCTGAACTCAGAGCAGAAATGCTAGGGGCTGCCATAGCTATTATAATCAGGCATAGGCGAATTGCTGAGGGTGGTGACAATGCAGATGCTGACAGACAACCCAAAGTGAGGAGAAGGAGAAGAGTATACAGGCCCAGGGTCACCTACCATGGGTTACATGAGCTGGAGATAGTAGAGCGCTATAGAGTGGACAGAGAGCTCCTGCAGCAGATTGTTGAGCTGTGCAGGCCACGCCTCACACACAGAACCAACAGAGGGGAACCCATCCCAGTGGAAACCAAGGTATGTGTTGGCCTAAGAATACTAGCAACAGGTACCTTCCAGAGACCAACTGGCAATATGATGGGGATATCACAGGCATCAGCCTCCAGGGTACTACACCAGTTCCTGGATGCCATGTCAGCACATGTCGGTGATCATGTATATTTCCCCAATGCCCGTGAGGTATTGGCCAGCAATATGCATCTCTTCCAGCAAATAGCGGAATACCCTGAGGTACTGGGTGCTATAGACTGCACACATACGCATCAAAGCACCAGCAGGAGAGCGGGGTAGAGCCTACATTAACCGCAAGGGATACCCCTCCATCAACTGCCAGGTCGTGTGTGATGCCCAGGGCATAATAATGAATGTGTGTGCTGGCTGCCCTGGGAGCTACCACGATTCCCATATCTGGCATCTGACGCAGCTGTACCAATCATTTGCCAATGGGGACTTCCCACACGGACACCTAGTGGGGGATGCAGGTTATGCACTTGAGCCGTGGCTGATGACACCCATCAGAAATGCACACACACCTGAACAGGAACGCCATAATGAGGCACATGCACAAACACGTAATATCATAGAGCGTGTGTTTGGGCTGCTCAAGTCACGGTTCCGGTGTCTGGACACATCTGGTGGAGCCTTGCAGTACACACCAACTACATGTACCCAAATGATCATGATATGTGCTATGCTACATAATATGATCCTGCAGAAACAGCTGCAGCAGGACCAGCACAGGGCTGGGCCAAACATCCCCCCACCATTGCCAAGGCCACCACAGGCAGGGGTGACTCGGAGGAGGAACAACCTGACCTTGTCCCAGTAGGCAGAAGGAGGTGTGCCCAGTATGCCCTGGCCTTGGCAAAGAGGCAACGCATAGCACATACGCTTGGTCAGTAGGAACACTGGGACTGATACCCGCTCTGACTCACTCATACAGTAACAGGGATGCCTAACATGACACAACCTGCTGCCAAACATGTACAGGGAGTGTAGTATGTGTATCCGACAGAGGTGGCCCTGCAGCACCACCTGAGGCATGAATGCCATGTAATATCATGTACCACATGCACACCTGAGGACCCCAACTAACATCCACCCTCAAGAATCATAAACCACAAAAACACAAACCCACCTCATGGGTACCACAAGGGATAGGAACCTAGATGTAATGCTACCCAATGCCAGAAGTATAAACATCAAGATGTGTGAAGTGTAAACACACACAGTATAGAGAATGTAGATATCAGTGCTGTAATAGAAAACAGGGTCAAAGCCCACATCAGCACCCTGACACTACCAGGTCACACGTCATACAGTGATGTACATGTGCAAAAACATGGAACAAGATACAAAATGAGGGTGACTAGCAATAAATAGTATGGATAACCACACATCCATGTTTGTACCACAACAAGAAGCAACATGGAATAGCCATGGTCAAAAACCAATGGCTAAAACTCACTACTACTATATAGCTTACTGCAGACCACTGTCCTAATAGCAGGAACTGCCCCAGGCATATGTGCATAGGTTCATAGGTTCATACTAGGCTATCTGCCCTAGGGCATTAATAAGCCTAGACCAGAGTTTTGTGGCTTCTGCCACCCCTTCAAGTTGATGGATAATATGCCCATTATTTTGCTGTGCCTCTGTCAAGCAGTGATACTGAGGTTATCCCTGGGGTATACCTGCAATCTCCCATCCATTGGTCAAGATCTCACTTGAACGAAGCCAGTGAGGTGCTCAGCCTCACATGTACCAGGATGTTGTTCCACAGCACAGGGACTCTCTGGGTGATGAATCTGTCCCTCCAGCACATCCTATTAATATCTGTGTTGAGGTTTAGGTCTCCTGCCCTTGTAGTTCTGATGGATGTAGAGGTCTTGAGGTGAAGCATGTTCAATAATTCTGGGTTGGACATAGCCTTGTATGTCAGGCACAGGTCACCTCTGAGCAGACGGTAAGTGACTGAATACAGCTGGAATCCCTTCAGTCGGGCAGCATAAGAAATATGTTTGAGACCCTTTCACCTCCTGTTGAGGAATTTGTGGGCCCATCCAATTGCAGGTGTTGGGTCAGATACATTCTGAATGGGGCATTGTATGCAATCATTGGTCTGATGAGTGATGAGTACAGGGGAACAATGACCTCCCTTGATCTAGATGTGAATCCCTGCATGATGAGGTGGCCAATGTAGAAGGCCTTCAAAACTACCCTGGCAATGTGAGTGTCAAACAAAAGGTTACTGTCAACCTGGGTGCCCAGGTCCCTGATAACCTCCTCTGTGCTTAGAGGATTGCCACCTAGATGGGAAGTAGTGGTAACCTTGTTCTTCCTGAAGGGTATGGCTATGCACTGTTTAGTGTTTAATGTACGGTCATGGCTGTGGCACCAGTTATCCGTGTCTATGAGACCCTTCTGAAGGATGTCTGTGTCAGATGGGTTTCCAACTATGCTTCCCAGTTTGCAGTCATCGCCAAACTTTGTCAGCCATAATCCTCCTGTATTTGCTCGTACTTCTGAAAAGTAGATGCTGAACAAATGTGGGCCCAGGACTGAGCCTGTGGGACACCACCTGTGACAGCTCTGGAGTGTGACATGGCACCAGCAACTTCGACCCTGTGTGTTCCATCACTTAGCTAGTTTGCAACCCATGCTGTGATGTATGGGTTCACAATTAAGCTGGTGATGTTTTCAATGATACCTGAGTGGGGTATTGTGTCGAAAGCCTTTGCCAGGTCATGGTAGGCTGTGTGGACTGCCCTGCCCACGTCAATGGCCTGGGTGACTGTTTTGAAAAAGTCAACCAAGTTTAAAAGGCATGATCTGCCCTTGACAAAGCCAAACTGGATTGTATCCAATGTCTGCAAGTCCCCTATGTCTTCATTTATAATTCCCATTATGATCCTCTCCATAGCTTAGCAGAACAGGCTTGACAAGCTGATGGGATGGTAGTTTCCGGGGTTGGTGGAGGCACCTCCTTTGTGAAGTGGGTCCACCATTGCCGTATGCCACTCCTTGGGCACATATCCTGAGGTGAGGCTAAGATTAAACAGCTGCCCTAACTGCTGGTGTAATTACTCATTGAGTTCATGAAGCACACAACTGGGGACACCATCTGGTCCCATGGATAAAGTGTTTTCTGCCTTGGATAGAGCAGTTCCCACCCCAGCATTGGAGATGTTTGGGGGGCTACAATCCTCTGGTGTAGATACCCCTCCAGTTGGGGGGGGGGAGGAATCTGCAATGAACCTGTCAGCCAGTATGTTGGCAATGTCTGTAGGTGCAGTGATATCTACATCATTCCGAACTAATTCTGAGCATATCTGGGAGTTCCCTCCCAGGTTTCAAACATAGGCAAAAAAGGCCTCATGATTGTCCCTTGAGTCCTGAGTGGGTTTACTCTCAAAACTTGCCTCGGATGATTGTATGGGGGAACCCAGTGTTTTACTCACAATGAGCAGGGGTGTCTTCCCTCCTACGGATTATGCTCTATCTTGTAGTAGCTCCTTCCTTGTGTTGTAGAGCTTGTTTATGGCTAGGGTTCATCAGACTGGATGCTTGCCTGTGGTACAAAGAGTCTTTGTTTTGTTTGGGATTGCCTGATCCATGCAGTCCTGGAGGTGCTGGTAGAAGGCATTTGTAAGTGATACAGTGGCTTGGGTAATGGTGTCCGCTGGCTTGGGGGCCTTGAAAGAGACCACACCAGTCCTTAGAAATGTGAAGTCGGCATTTGAGAAGGTCTTCACTGTTTGTTTTTCCATCTGGGGTGTGGGTGGGATGTGGACTCCCACTGAGAGTAGTCCATGATCTGATCTCACCAATGATGGGTATACTGCTGGTGTTGAACAGTGTGACCCCATGTTCGTGATGATGAGTTCTAGTATGTTGCCTCCACTTGAGGGTATTGGGACCAGTTGTTCCATGGCATTTCAGTGTATGAACTCATGGAACCTTTGTGTTAGAGTGTTGTGGCATGATTAGTGATCCCAGTCTATATGTGGATAGTTGGAATCACCCAGTAGGATGGTGTTTGGAGATACATTTATCCCCTTCAGTGTTTGCAGGATAGCTGTGTGAGGTACCTGAGTTTGAGAGGGTGGCATGTAACATGCTACAAACTGCAGAGCAGTCTTGCCTACGGTCACTGGCACCTGGATGGTCTCCGATGCATCGTGTGTTGCCACCAACAATGAGGTGAGGGTGTCCTTGATGAATATGGACACCCACCATCCTTCTTGGTGTTGTCCGGATGCTGGTGCCGGAATGCATGATATGAGGTAACACCCGATAGTGCCGGGTGCTGTCAGAAGCTGTGAACCAGGTTTCAGGCACAGCACAGACATCAATGTGCTACATACTGAGAAGGGCATAGAGTGTGTGCAGCTTGAGGTTGAGACCTCTGGCATTGAGCAGCAGTACCCTTAGTGTCCTTCCTTTACTGTGTTCTAGGGTGGTAGGTGTAGTATCTGAATCTTGCATAAAAAGGCACAATGGGGTGGCAAGAGCATCATCTGAAATCCGAAGCCCAGGGTGACAGGCGCAAGCCGTCCTTGCAAATCACTGTGGCCTGTCCAGCATGTCATCCCAGGCAGACAGACATTGGACCCCTTTGAATGACACCATAGTCTAAGCAAAATAATACAGCTGATCATCTTGTCTCTGTTTATGTGGCATCATACTTGGTGAAGGTAGGATACTGCTGAAGGTCAGGGTCATACCTGCCTGGCCTACATAATCAGAGGGATCCTCTATGTCTCTTTCCATGTAGTCCAGGGAGGTACATCTCAGGTCGTTCACACCAGCATGGATAATGACTGGGTCAGACCTGTACTTGCAGTTGAGTGACCTGAGTGCTTGCATTATGTGGTGGATTCCAGTGCCCGATAGGCAGCTTACTGTGACCTCCTCCGCACCGATCTGGTGAGCGGACGTCAGTGTGTCTGACTATGGAGTAACCATAGACAAGTGTGTCTGGCATTGTTTTTGGCCTTAAGGGCTGTGACTGTTTGGCACACCGACTCTGTGGTCAATGTGTTGTATGTGCTGTGCCCTGTGGAGGCAGTTGTGCGAGTGTCTGCTGTGGTGGCCACGGCCATTCCGGTAGAATCCTGATCAGAGCCTCCGAGAGTGTCTCTGTGTGTCTATGTGTATGATCTTAAGTTGTGATAGTGCCATGTGAGACTGGATTTGTGATGTGTGTGTGGTTACCTTCACCTTCCCTCTGGTCTTGCTAGTCCTATGTTGAGAGAGCTCAGCCTCCACTTTGGCTATATAGTTGCATCTCTCACATGTATGTGTGTTTTATGGCAGAAGGAGAGGGTTGTCAGTGTACATGAGGCAAGTGTAACATTGCCTCAATATTCCCAGGTTCACCAGCTGAGCAGGAGAGGACACTAGCAACTGATCTCTAGACATGCTAGAAGGAATAGACAAAACAATGTTGGAATACAGGGAGATATCAAGCCCCCAAACCACATCATACTGTTTGATTGACAATAGCTACACATACACCGGTGTTTCATAGTGTCATAGTCTACTACTAGCCTATCTGCCCTAGTGCATGTATAAGCCTAGCCATAGTGATGTGGCTATTGCCACCCCTTATACTGGTAATAAGTGTACAGAATAGATTCTGATGATTGTGCCTCTGACTTAGTAGTGACACAGTATGACCCCTACGTAATTGAATAACATGACTGTGCCTCTGTCTAGTCTGTGCCTCCATCTCAAATGCAGTTGTCCAGATGTCTCCTGAAGAGAGTCAGTGAGGGACTCTGTCAAACATGGACTGGGATACTCTGCTAGAGTGTGAGATGCCTCTGAGTTATGACTCTATCCCTCCAGCATGTCCTATACATGTATGTGCTGAGGTTCAAATCCTCAGCTCTCATGGCTCTGGTAGATTTGGATTGCTTGCAGTGGAGCATGTCCACCAAATCCTGATTGGACATGGTCTTGTATGTCAGGCATAGGACACCTGTACGTATGCGGTATGACACTGAACAAAGCTGTATTTCCTCTATTCTGGAAGCATCTGACATGTGTTGAAGAACCCTGATCTTCATGGTAGGTACCTTTGGGGTGTCTCCAGCTGTTGCAATTGCTGGGTGAGGTACATACCATATTGGGCTTTGTATTCAATCATGGGCCTGATAAGGGAGAAGGATAGTGGAACAATGACCTCCTATGATCTTGATGGAAAACCCTCCATGATAAGGTGGGCAAGATAGAAAGTCTTCCTAACCACTTTGGCAACAGGGGTGTCAAAAGAGATGTCACTATCTACATGTGTCCCCAGGTGTCTGATTTGTTGTCTGTGCTCAGTGGGTTGCTGTCTATGTATTGATCTGTGGCTACTTTGTTCCTCCCAAAGGGGATGAATACACATCAGTTGCATTCAGTTTCAGGCCATGTGTTTGGCACCAGCTATCCGCCTTTGTGACGGCATTCTGCAGTATTTGTGTGCCGGCTGATGTATTCACTATGGTGCCTAGGTTGCAGTCATCTGCAAACTTTGTCAGCCACAACCCCCCTATGTTTGCTTTCACATCTGAAAAGTAAATACCAATTAAGAGGGGTCCCAGGACACATCCTTGTGGGACACCACCTGTGACTGGCTTCGAATCTGACAAGGCACCTGCAATGTTGACTTTATGGGTTCTGTTTCTTAGCCATTTTGCAACCTATCCTGCGACATATGCCGTTATATGCCATCTGTTGAGCTTGGCTATGATGCCTGAGTGTGGTATTGTGTCACAGGCCTTAGCCAAGTGCAGGTAGGCTGTGTGGACCGCGTAGCCCTCATCGATGGCCCTACTGACAGTTTCATAGTAGTCAACTAGGTGCAAAAGGCAGGATCTGCCCTGTACAAAGCTGAACTAGGTGGGAACAAGGGTCCGTAGGTCAGTAATGTGTCTGTGTAAGAGCTCCATAATGACTCTCCCCATATCTTTGCAGACAAGGCTGGTTAAGCTTGTGTGGTGGTAGTTGCCATGGTCTGTGGAGGCATCTCCTCTGTGGAGTGGGACCACTGTTGCCGTCGCCACTGTTCAGGTACATATCCTGTAGCAAGACTAAGGTTAAATAGCAGTTGTATCAACGGGTCCAGCCCCTTCTGGAGTTCACATAGCATGCAACTGGAGATACCAGCAGGTCCCATGGATGCTGTGTACTTGTCTTTGCTGAGTGTGGCTCTCACATGGACATCCAAGATGACAGTGAGGTTACATACAGCAGTGATAACTATCTTCTTTTGGGGTGAGGGAGGGGTAAATCGCACTGAAGCTGTCCGGAATGTTGCCAATATCTGTCAGGTCACTGGAATATATGTTGTTGTGTACCAACTCTGAGCATATCTGAGGGTTCACAACCAGGTGTCTGACATAACTGAAGAAATCAGTGTGGTTACCTTCATTGTCTTTGGTGATTTATGTCCCCAAGTTGACCTTGCATGTCTTTATGAGATAATGTAGCTTTCTACTAGTGCTGATCACAGCTGTCTTCCCTTTTGGAGATGTAGCTCTGTCTTGCATTAGTAACCGTCATCTGTCATACAGTCTGTTTATGGCTGGGGTCCAACAGACAGGACACTTTCCCTTTGCGGAGACGGTCCTGTTTTTATTTGTGATTGCATGGTCCATGCTGTCTGACATCTAGCTAAGGGGAGGTCATTGTGGTTCTGCAGTTATCTTTCATCAGCATTAGAAATGACCAAAACAACCCCTGTGGGGTGTACCTCATACAGACACATCCAGCACCTGTAAAGTCCACAACAGTACCTCACCAGTAGTATGACAGAGCTGGAACACATGTAATGTGTAGTCTGATTACACAGAGTGCAGCTCCACACACTGCCATGCTGTCCACCCAGATGCAAGCTGTGCCTGATGTAGAAAGCCATGTCCAAGCTGGAATCAATGCACATGCTGCACCTTGTACAATCTGAATGGCAGGGAGCTATGCACATGAGGGACCTGAACCCCAGCACTGACATATATAGGACAGGCTGTACTGCATTATCCAAAACACAGAAGCCACCCCCACACATGAGTAAACTACCAGTACAGGTTGTCCGTAGAGACACTCGTTGAGTCCCTCAACAGGAATCCTAATGAGTGCATGGGAGATGGGAGGTTTACCCTGGGTATCAATGTTATGTCACAGGTAGACAGAGGCACAGTATACTAAACAAGACATATGTCATGGCAAACATCACTTACAATGTGTTGATGGACAAACACACTCTCCGACTAGCATTAGAAATGGCCTAGGGCACATCGGTAGTGTTCGCCAATGTACACCCATGTTGTGGAATACACTACCGATGTTGGATGAGGCTGTTGTAAGTAGTTCACATCTGAACATAATGCAACATGGTCAGATAGGTTCATAGGTACATAGGTTTATACTAGGCTATCTTCCCTAAGGCAGGTATAAGCCTAGCACAGAGTTCATTGGCATACACCACCCCTTATATGGAAACAGTACTGTGCCCATTATTGTGTCATGCCTCTCCAGCAGTGACACCGTGACGATCCCCGGGTTAAACGTATGACCTTCCATCCACAGGTCAAGATACCTCATGAACACAGCCAGCAAGGTGCTCTGCCTCACATGGACCGGGATTGTATTACACAGCATAGGGAGTCTCTGGGTGATAACTTCATCCCTCCAACATGTCCAACATACAACCCTGCTAAGGTGTAAGTCACCTGCACTAGTGGTTCAGGTGGATCTGCCGATTCTGAGGTGGAGCATGTCCATTAATCCCTGTTTGGACATGGCCTCGCATGTCAGGCACATGTCACCTCTAAGCAGACGGTATGTGAGTGAATAGAGTGGGAGTGTCTTCAATCTGGCAGCATATGACAGCTGTTGGGGTTCCTTGATCCTTTAGGTGGGGGACATTCAGGGTGTCTGCAATTGCTGCAGATGTTGGGTGACATACAGCCAGAATAGGGCATTTGACTCGATCACCGGTCTGATAAGTGAAGAGTACAGGGGAACAATGACCCACTAGATCTGGATGTGAATCCCATCCTGAGCAGGTGGGCAATGTAGAAGGTCTTTCTAGCCACTTTAACAATGTGAGTCTCAGAAGAACGGCGACTGTCAACCTGGGTCCCCAGGTCCATGATAACCTCCTCTCTGCTTAGAGGATTGCCACTTATATGGTAGCTTGGGGTCACCTTGCTTTTCCTGAAGGGTATGTCTACACATGTTGTGCACTTTGACTTCAGGCCATGGCCCTGGCACCAGCTATCAGTTACTGTGAGTCCCTTCTGAAGGATATCCGTGTGTGATGCACTGTCCACCATGGTGCCCAGTGTGCAGTCATCTGCAAACATTGTCAGCCAAAGTCCTCCCATGTTGGCCTGTACTTCTGGGAAGTACATGACAAACAATGGGGGCCAAGGACTGAGCCCTGTGTGACACCACCTGTGACCAGCCTGGAGTCTAACATAGTGCCAGCAACTCTAACCCTGTGGGTCCCGTCCTTAAGCCAGTTTGCAACCCATCTTGTGACATATGGGTTTACATTTCAGTTGTTAGGGTTTTCCACAATACCTGAGTGGGGTATTGTGTTGAAAGTGTTTGCAAGGCCAAGGTAGGCTGTATGGACTGCCTTTCCCCAGCAATGGCCAAAGTGACCAATTTGAAGATGTCAACCCAGTACAAAAGGCATGATCTGCCCCTGACCAAGCCAAAATGGGATGGGTACAATGTCTGCATGTCCCCTATATCTTTGTTTATGAGCTCAATTATGATCCTCTCCATAGATTTGCAGACCACACTTGTTAAGCCTATGGGGCAGTAATTACCAGGGTCTGTAGAGGCACTGCCTTTGTGCAGATGTGCACAACTGGACCCTAACCAGGCTGTTGTGCACACTATGGAAATGTAAAGCGGTGATAGGACTAAAGCCTAGGATACTGACCACCACAGTGAAAGTACTGAAACACTACACTATACAGTGCTACAGTGTTAGGTCAGTATGAACGGATGTTGACAATTGTGTGCAAAGTATCCCATGCAAAACCTGCAGGCACAGTATACTCCCTGTTTTGTTCACACAAAAAACATTCAGACAGTAACTACACAACATGGCACAGAACACACAACCATAAACTGGAGGTATTTGTTGAAGGTCACACTCATCCACAAATGTGATGGGCTGCAGAGTTCAACATATGTAAAGCCCACACTGGGCATGCTCACACACTTAGATAAATGAGACATCTGTCACACAACATGCCATGGGAAGGCTGAACTGGGCATGCTCACACACTTGGTCCAAATGTTACTCCTAGTAACTGTGAAAACACACCAGAGGATGCTCATTCCCCTTTCCAGACACTGATCATGTAAGCACCCTATAAGTATATCGGAGAAAAGAAATCTCTCAGTAATCCGAATAGCGTGCTCTGCTAATGCATCCATCTGTAGTGTCATAACATAGTTAGGTAGGGGTTTGAATCCAGCAGGGTGTAAGTGTGTATGAAAAAAACATCCCTTTTGGCAACTGGAAAAATACACCACAGGATGATCATTCCACTTTCTAAACTCTGATGATGTCAGCACCCTATAAGTATATCAGGGGAAAGGAAACCTTCCAAAAATCCGAATAGCGTGCTCTGCTAATGCGTCCGTCTTTAGTATCATAACATAGTTAGGTAGGGGTTTGAGTCCAGCAGGTGGCAAGTATGTATAAAGGGGGGTAAGTGTGTGTGTATGAAAGAAACATCCCTTTTGGCAACTGGGAAAACACACCACAGGATGATCATTCCACTTTCTAAACTCTGATGATGTCAGCACCCTATAAGTATATCAGGGGAAAGAAAATCCCCCAGTAATGCAAAAAGCGCGCTGTGCTAATGCGTCCGTCTCTAGTGTCATAACATAGTTAGGTAGGGGTTTGAATCCAGCAGGTGTGAAGTGGGGTAAGTGAGTAAGAAAGAAACATCCCTTTTGGCAACTGGGAAAACACACCACAGGATGATCATTCCACTTTCTAAACTCTGATGATGTCAGCACCCTATAAGTATATCAGGGGAAAGGAAATCCCCCAGTAATGCAAATAGCGCGCTGCGCTAATGCGTCCATCTCCAGTGTCATAACATAGGTAGGGGGTTGAATCCAGCAGGTGGCAAGTGTGTGTGAAGGGGGTAAGTGTGTATGAAAGAAACATCCCTTTTGGCAACTGGGAAAACACACCACAGGATGATCATTCCACTTTCTAAACTCTGATGATGTCAGCACCCTATAAGTATATCAGGGGAAAGAAAATCCCCCAGTAAGGCAAATAGCGCGCTGCGCTAATGTGTCCATCTCTAGTGTCATAACATAGTTAGGTAGGGGTTTGAATCCAGCAGGTGGCAAGTGTGTGGGAAGGGGGGTAAGTGTGTGCATATGAAAAAAAACATCCCTTTTGGCAACTGGGAAAACACACCACAGGATGATCATTCCACTTTCTAAACTCTGATGATGTCAGCACCCTATAAGTATATCAGGGGAAAGGAAATCCCCCAGTAATGCAAATAGCGCGCTGCGCTAATGCGTCCGTCTCTAGTGTCATAACATAGCTAGGTAGGGGTTTGAATCCAGCAGCTGGCAAGTGTGTGTGAAGGGGGGTAAGTGTGTGTGTATGAAAAAAACATCCCTTTTGGCAACTGGGAAAACACACCACAGGATGCACATACCCCTTTCTAAATGATATCACAATTATGTATGGCTTTTGATTACAGACATGCCACGTGTGTTTTGCACACACAGAATGCCCATGTGTGTGGGTTGTCACTCACAATAATGCATGACATTGATTAAACCAGTTATGGCAATGCACACATGATATATGTGTGTACCAAATACACATATGTACCTGTGACCTTCAATAGTTACCATGTGTGATGCCTGCCACATGTGAATACATGGTATTTCCACAGAGTAACATTATGACCGTGGTCTTCTGTGCAGTTGCAGCATGTGGGATGTGTATATACAGTGTGAGATGTAGATGCTATCAGCCTAGTAGTGAGGGATGCACACCTGGTCTGGGGCATATAGTCTACATGTTGTTGATGTACAGGAGCTGCATGTTTTCACCTGTTGTGGGAGTGGTAAGACAGTATTCCATAGCAATGCAGTGACTGCATGCTAAGAACCATTCAGCTAGGGTGTTGTAGCTACACTAAGTCATTAGCATTCAGTAATTTGTCAGAATCCCTGGTGAGGGTCTGATGCCAACCAAGGTCAGGGGTCTACCAGCCTGTGTCACTTGCTCAGAGATCCCTTCCATGTTCCCTATCATGTATCCCAGTGAGGGACATCCCACATCAGCTGTGGTGGCATGGACAATGACTGAGTCATATGTGTCCATGCATCTGACTGACTTGTATGTTTGTGTTATGTGGTGAACCATAGTGCCCCATGAGCATATCACTGTGACCTACACCTTTTCCAGCCTGGTGAGCATTGTCTCACTGTACTGGACAATAAAAGTACCAACACAACTGCGGCAGTAGTGTTGTATAGCTGTACAGACTGTGCTTGTTTGACACACAGGATTTGTGTGCTATGTGTTATGCGTGCTGTGTGCAGGCCTAATGTATACCTGTGTGCCAGCTGCAGAGATGTCTGCCAGTCATGCAGGATGCTATCCTTAGGCTTCACAACTGACCTGTTGTGTTTCCATGCTTGTATTGCTGTCCGTGTAGGTCCACATCAGATTGGTATTGCTGTCACTGTAGTATTTCATGCCACCAGACAGGTTATGTCAGTACTGGGTTCAGAGTGCTTAGTCCACAGTTTGGCCATGTGTTTCCATCTCATACATGTGATGTACATCCATGGGTAGGGGATAGGGTTGACTGTGTACATGTGGCAGCTGTGACATTACTACATGACACACATATTCCACAACTGTACCATAGAGGTGACTGACAACTCACCTTTGCACATGCTACCATAGTATTGAGATTACATTGGTGATTAACAGCACATAGGGACAATGGTGATAAAGATACATAGGTCCATAGGTTCATACAGGGATGTCTGCCCAGGGCATGTATCCACCTAGCCAGAATGTGTGTGCCTTTCAACATGCATTGTGAATCTGTCTTGCTATGCCCTTTTCCAAGGTTAGTATACTGTGCCTCTGTCTCACAGTGACACATAAGTGATACCCAGGGTAACCCTACAATGTCACATCCTGTCATTAATATCACTCTTGAAGATAGTCACTGAGTCAGTCTGCCTAACCTCTATTGGGATAATATTCAGGAATGAAGGGAGCCTCTGAGTTGTGAATGTGCCCTCCAGCATGTCCTGTGTATATCACTCCTGAGGTTCAAGTATTTCCAGCGTGTATCCTGGTGGGATCTGGATATTCTGAGATGCAGCATGGCCATTAACTGAGGGTATGACCTGGCCTTCTATGTCAGGCACAGATTGCCTATGAAGAGGCAGTATGTCACTGAGTAGAGCTGCTGTTACTTTAACCAGTCAGTATGTGGCATCTGTTTGAGCCCTTTGATCCCCTTGTCGAGGTACATATGTGGTATCTCCAGTTGCTGCAGGTGTCTGGTAAGGTGCATGCCGACAGGTTCATCATAGTCAATTATGGGCATGATGAGGGATGAGTAAAGGGGCACAATGTCCACCCCTGATCTACATGTGGATCCCATGATGATGTGGCCCATATAACATGCTTACCTAACCACTTTGTCCATGTTGTTGTCAAATGGTAGAATGCTATCAACCTGTGTACCCCAAGGTCCATAATTCCTTCGTCTGCACTTAATGGATTAACACATATGTGGTACGTTGTGGTCACTCTGTGTTTGACAAAGGGGATGACTATACGCTTTCTGTCATTCACGTTGAGGCCATGGCTGTGGCACAAGTCGTGTGTTTGCAAGAGTCCCTTTTGGAGGGTGCGTGTGTTAGCTGGTGAGTTGATTATGGTGTCCAGTTTGCAGTCACCTGCGACTTGCTGAGCCACAGTACTTCCATGTTGGCCTGTACCTATGATAAATATATAATGAAGATGACAGCTCCCAGGGCTGTGCCTTGTGGGACACCACTTGTACCAGGTTGGAGGCTGACATGGCTCCAGCAATTCTACCATGTGTGTTCTGCCCTTGAGCCACTGTGCAATACCCATAGTGACATAGGGGTTAATATGTACACTGGTGAGCTTCCCTAGAATGCACAACTGGGGTATTGTATCCAAGGCTTATGCAAGGTTCAGGTAGGCTGTGTAGACCTCCTTCCCCTTGACAGTGGCCTTGGTGACTGTTTCAAAGAAATCAAACTGGTTGGAGAGGCAGGATCTGCCATTGACAAAGCCAAACTGTGTATGGTGACATGTCTGTAGGTCCACAATATCTAGATATGTGAGGTTCATGATGATCCTTGCCATAGCTTTGCAGACAAAGCTAGTCAGACATATGGGTCGAGTAGTGTCCAGGATCCGTGAAGGCACCACCTGAATGTTGAGGGACCACTGTTGCTGTATGCCACTCTCTGGCCACATATCGTATATTAAGGCTGGGATTGAACAGTGGTGTTATGTCTGGGTGTAGCTCTTCTCGTGGTTCATGTAGGACACAGCCTGGGACACTGTCTGGTCCCATTGATGCAGTGTTTATTGCTTTGGGAAGGGCATCTCTTACCTGAGCATCTGTGATGTCAGGGGGGGCAGCACTGTGCCACAAGACATATTTGCCCTTTTGGTGTGGTGGGGGGAGAAGGCAGCATTGAACCTGCCCACTAGGATGATGGCAATGTCTGCATGTTTTGTATTTTGTGTGACATCTTGGATTACCTCTGAGCATATCTGGGTAGTACCACCCAGGTTACTAACATAACTACAGGCAGCCTTGTGATTATCCTCAGTGGCTTGTGGAACCTCTCTCAAAGATGGCCTTAGACAATCATATGGGTGCCTGTAGTTGTCTTCCAATACTCATCAGTGGTGCCTTCACATTTTGGGAGGTTGTTGTATCATGTAGTGGCGTCATCCTTCTATTGTATAGTGTGTTTATGGCTGGTGTCCGGCACCCAGGACATCTGCCTTTGGAGAATTGGGTCATGCTTTCATATGTGGCTTCATGATCCATGCATTCCTGAATGTGTCCATAGAATGCCTTTATACAGGTATCTGCAGTCTGGTCCATATTGTCAACAGGCCTTGGGCCTTTGAAGGTTTCCACATCATTTATGAGGGGTGTGAACTTGCTTGACATGAGCTGTTGACAGACGTGCCGCCCTCCAGACAGAGCAAGGTGAGGGACACAGTTAGCTACTTGTCGGGTGATAGCATGTGCCACATAACACAGGCACACAGGTCACTCCACAGCAAGTACAGCTATGAGGCAGACATTGTCCATGCTGGTGCAAACAACCTGAGACGTACCTCCCTGGACCACATGGCAAGAGACACAGAGCAGCTCTTACAGCACCCTCTCAAACTCAGGACTCCCACACAGCCTTCATGCTGACACAGGACAGTTTAGATTACTCTGCAAACACCATCATACTGGGTGACGTCAGCTACCCAAACATAGACTGTGAACATTACACAAGCCACAATACCCAAGCTCTAGGGTTCCCATAGATCAGACATTCTTTGGCTATGGAACAGGTAACAACCTTCCCACAAGAGGGGCAGATATACTAGACCTGATCATCACAACCATGAGTACAAACTGCTCACCACTGGGAGTATATCCCTCATTGTTGCAATCAAACCATATACTCATCACACTGGAGTACTGGATCCCCCACATATGCAAACCTCAAACACATCGATGTGTGTGTTGGAAATGTCCCTATTAGCAACTGTGACAGTACAGTACAGGATGCAAATTACCCTTTTGAAACACTGATGATGTCAGGACTGTATAACTATATTACCTGCAGTAAAGTTCTCCAGTAATTCGCATAGCGCGCTCTGCTAATGCGTCTTTCTCCAGTGTCATAACGTAGTTAGGCAGGGGTTTGAATCCTGCAAAAGGAATGTATGTGTGTTAGTGTGAGTGGGGTTTATGTGTGTGCACCATGCTGGGAGGGTTAACTGCCTTTTGACAAGTGGGAGAACACACTACAGGGTGCACATCCCTCCTCCTACACACAGATGATGTCAGCACCCTCTAAGTACAGCGTTAGTAAGGATTTCTCCAACTATTGCAAATAGCACACTCTGCTAATGTGTCTGTTTCTACTGTCATAACACAGTTAGGTATGGGTTTGAATCTTGCAAATGGAAAGTATGTGTTTTACTGTTGGTGGGGTTAGTGTGTGTGCACAATGATGGGGTGGGATGTGGCTTTTGCCACATGGGGCTATGCACTGCAGGGTGGTCATTACCCTTCACAAGCAGTGATGTTGATAGCATCCTATACAAACAAAACTACAAAAGAGAAGGTGGTGGTACCAATAACACATGTAAGGTAACACTTCTTCAAGTAATGTCCACAAAACGAAGTAGGATAATCAAACAATTCTTTTATTCTATACAGACAACATGACAACAGACAACTGCCAGTACTCAGTATAGTGTTACATGCTACTGTAACACGCACATGTACCCAAATATACCTAGATAGTGCTCTGAAGCCTGAATGTGGCAAGTGTGTGGATGTGGGATGTGTCTGTGTGTGCATTTCCATATGGGAAACATGTTTGATTTGGCAATCAGGGTACTACAGTACCTGATGCACATTACATCTTTCAACCGATGAGGTTGCCTGCACCCTGTGAGTACAGGTAGAGAAGGGGCCAGTAGTAAACAACATAGTGCACTTCTCAAATGTGTACCTGTCATGTATCAACAGCTACTCATGTAGGGTGATAAATAATGGGAATGGCAGGTGAGCGTGTGCATGTGTGTGGGTAGCAGGGTGTGTATAAATGCATGTGTGACAGAACAGTTACATATAGCTGAATCTACGTAACAGCACAAGATGCGCATTGCCATAGTCAATGTTAGCATGTGATGGTGTGCAGCTGGTACACTTTGGTAAGTAGTATGGGTGCATATAACAATTGAGGACAGTCATACAGTTACTGCAGCAGGACTGCTGGGATATACACACAATTATACTGGAACAGTGAACAGTTACCAACATGTTACTACTTATACACATCTATGTAGTCACCCTGTGCATCAGCAACGTGTTTACCTTTACCTGCACTGATGTTGTAGTATGCAGGAGGTGGCACAGTGTCATCATATGCACAGGGTGTGGGTTAGGTATGCCCAAGCCAGCCACTGGTAACACCAATTGACATGTGTGTGTATGTGTGTTTGTGAGGGGCAGCAGTACAGGGTGGACCGGTGTTGGTGCAGTGTGTGTGTGTATGTGTTTGCCCTAGGTGTTAGGTTTCTGCATGTGTGTAAGCACGCACACAGTCCCACATAATGGCTGCCATGTGCAGGGTTTTGTGGACAGCCACAGACTGCACCTGTCAGGTCATCCAGATCAGTGTCTGTGGGCACCAACACGGTACCTGTGCCTGGCAGGGGTGCTACGGGCCGTATCCGGTACTAACCCAGACTGGGTACTGTCATCGGAAGCAGGGGTGTGTTGACTGGACACAGTTCCCTGTTGGGACTGTCCAGAGCCACGTGCACGTGGTCTCCTGGGGTGTCTTGATGACAGCACAGACCCAGCATTGCTGGGGCTGGTGCTGGCACTTGAGGTGCGCGAGTGGGCCTGTTGTCGTCCGCGGCCACTGCCAGCTGGTGCTGTTGCTGGCATATGGCCACGTCAATGTCGCAAACGTACACCATGGCCCTGGCCCATGGACATCTGGTTGTGGAGCAGCTGTTCTATGCCCCCATAATGTCTGTCAACGACATCTGTGAAGTTACGGATAGCATTCGCAACGTCACGCATGCCATCTATCATGGCTGTGCGACATTCTCTCAGCTCCCTCAGACCCTGTCTGGTGTACCTTTCCATACGTGCCTGTGCCTGCATGACAGTTCGAAACATAGTGGAGGTTGACATACCTCCTTGGGCACGTCGGCCAGAGGCAGTACGGCCATGGATGCCCCCACGAGAACCCATGGGCGACTGTCTGCGTGGTACCATTGGAGGCCCCTGCTCATGGCTGCCTTGTGGGGATGCATGTACCACAGGTACCACATTACCCTGATCTATGCCCACTGCAGACTGTCCATCAACTAGGGACAATGGTGACAAAGGATGTAACGGCAGGATGACTGTGCGCATTGACGGGGTTGAAAGCTGTGTACTGTCAATTGGCTGACCAATGGTGGACCCAGACACACCTTCCTGCACCATTACAGACATTTCATCATCATCAGTACCTGGGGCACAAGATTCAGGTTCCCTGCTGCAGGTCACCAGAACAGCACCAGAACCTACAGGAGGAAAACATGGAACACAGATTACAGTCTCCATACATATTTGACAGAGATGCATTTCAATACTAATGCACACATTCAGAAATGGACACATGCACTCATGGACACTAACACACATGCACACTTGGGCACAGGCACGCTTGCACACATGCACACCCCACAGTAAACACAAACATCAGTACCGTGTTACACTACTCAATCTACTACAACTGTATTACGGGTATTGTGAACACAGTCACCAGCAAGTCTACTACAGAGTTACACTACTCTTCCTAGTTTTCTAAATTGCTTTACAGATAATGTTAAAAAGACTCACCAGCATGTATGGCCTGCCTCATTGCTAGATGGGAGTCCCCTAGAAGTGTGAAGAGAGTAATGTCAGTGGGCACGCCATTTGTTTTGCACATGATACAGTACAGTAGTACACTAGTTCCCTTATACACATCAGCTGCACATAATGTCTGTATATATATCATGATGACAGATACATACCACATGCACACCTTATGCGTGCATGAAGTAACAGTGTACAGAACAGTCATATGTACATACCAGGGGTTAACTCTAATCTCACCCTTACCTCTCTTCAAACGACACCTCAAACTGTACTTCCCAAACCACTGGCTTTGTTCTTCTTGGAGTACAGGCTAACGTCCCTCTCCCTACCCTCTCTTTACCTTTAACCCCTCATTGTGCATAGAAACTAGCTTCTACCCTGTTTCTTTCACCTTGATGTCCTTCTATGCTCTGACCTACTTCTCCCATCCCTCCCACATCCTCTTGACTGTCTTCCTTCTTTTCCTCACTTCCCTTCTTGACTCCTGCCTCTTCCATATCATTGTATCTTTCATACTCCTTCTACTTCTCTACCCTTCTGAGCCCTAACTATTATGTATCTGGCTTTTGCCTTATTGCATAACCGTTATGCTTTAGGTAGGATTGCTTTTAAACCAACGGTATATTGTGTATGACTCTAAACTGTTTGAGTTCCTTACATGTATGTTGATTTAGTTAACAGGCTGGTGTACAATTCTATCATGTTGGCTGTCTGTATTAACAACTTGTCTGTCTGCCTTTATTACGTTATGTGTGTAGCTTTTCTCCACAGGCCTCTACTGAAAATGGACATATATCCAGCTAGACTATCTGGGTCAACAAATGTAAAAGTAATAACAATGAATGAATATGGCATCTTACCTGCACGCTCAGTGTCTTGCTGCTGTGTGGATCCAACCTCCATCATGATGCATGGGTGTTGCTGTTGTTGTTCTGGGTCTGGATCCACAACACTTAGCAGTAGCCCCTCCTGTCTGGTGAGGGGGGGATGTGTGGCCACCCCCCCACCTGTGGCAACCTGTTGCCTGCGGATATCTGCAGCACGCTGGCAGACATTTCTTATCAAATCACTGCAGTGATGTCTCACCTGCTCATATGTCCTATCATGCATGCCAACATCATTTATCCTGCTAACGAGGTTTTGCCACAGTGCAGATCTATCCTGCTGATTATGGGTGGTGCGTGAGAACAGGATGGCATAGTCACGCACCAGGCTCTGGTGAATCACGTCATCCTCTGCAGCAGAATATGATGGGTTCCTTTTTGGAGCCATGTCAAGCTGGAAAGGTACACAAACAGGTTATCAGCATAGTATCTCAACAATACATGGTACACATTCTATACAGGGAGTATTAACTTCTACTTATTACTGCTTGGTTAAAACTTGATTACAGTGTAGCTATCATTCTATGTCATTTGTACTAAGCACTTGGCCTTCAGACCAGTTGTTTTACATTAGGGAGGTTGGTGGCAAGCACTGTGGTGGCAGGACACATATCTTTCATCCATTGAAGTTGGGAACTGCTGATTGAGGGCCCAGTGTACAAGTGTATTAGTTCTGGTATGGGCAGTTGGCCTTCAGGCCAGTTATTTAACATTAACAAGGTTTGTGGTCTGCACTCGTGTGTGACAATAGGCTGTACTCTGCCATTCATAGCTGGGGACATCTGGTTTCAGGTTTATAGTGCCTGCATATCTGAGCTGTATCTTACTGACATTGCTACACCTTGTTTGCTGTAGCAACCACTACATCCAGGCCTCCTGGATCTACCTTTGTTTATATGCCTGTTATTTGTTAGCTTGTTATTTCACTGGTATGCTACTTCCACATAGTACACAGCTTGTCAACACGTATGTGACTCACTACTGATATCTGCATTGCTTACTGTACGTATTTCCATGTTACACATGACAGCAAGTGACTGCTTCTCATTGTTGCATTTACTTAATTGTGACACATTGCACTTAGGTTACCTGGCACTTGCTCACTGACGCTTTTATATCAGTCAGCAGTTGTAGGTAATGTCAGTACACCCTCACTCCCCACTGGACCTTGTTTTCAATCATTAATTATTATAGAATTCAGAATAGTATTCTAGCATGTCCAGAGGTCAGTTGTCAGTTCCCTCCCCAGTCCAGCTGGTGAGTGTGGTACTCCAGAGACAATGTTGGAACAGATGCATGTACACAGACAACCCCCTCCTCCTAACAACAAATTCAATCTCATGTGAGTGATGCAACCATATACCAAACTGGAGGCTAGGCTCTGTCTACTCAATACTGCCATAACCAGTCAGGTGGCCAAGGAGACCACACACTACACTTCCAGTCTCACATAGACCTACCACAACAGCGGACCTAACACATGATCACACATGAACATACTTGTAGGCTCGGACCACAGCTATGCCTATGCAGCAGAGACCTCCTAAGCAGACATCCATGCAACCACTACCACGGAAACGAACATGTGCAACACATATCACACAAAGCCAATGTGCTGAACACTCACAGCCATTAACAGTAAACAACACACCTCATACACCTGTACTAGGTGCCTCTATCATCAGGCACACTAACATCACGTTCACCAGGCTTAACGAGGTGAGGGTCACGGTGTGCAGCCTGTCGGCCACTATGACCTGCCACATAACACAAACACTCAGGTAACCCCAAGGCAAGTACAGGTATGACTCAGTCAATGTCCATGCTGGTGTGAATGGCCTGACACATTCCTCCCTGGACTACATGACATGAGACAGTACAGAGCTCTCTGAGCACATAGCCCAAGACAGTTTGACCCTGACCTTGAGTAGCATCCTACCCTCACCTAGAACCATGCCACAATATCAAGGCACGATGATCCCTTCCAACAATTGACTGACATACTGGTGTCATTCACAGGTGTGCCAATGCCTGCCATCTTGGGGTGGTATGCTTTGCTAGGGACAGCTTGCACCTGTCGCCCCTGTCCTATTGGAATTTGGCGGAGCCTCTTGCTACACCCATAGTGCCTGTATTAGGCAAGGCTCATAAGGCAAACCCACATCCATTTGTATCACAAAGGATGAGGAAGTAAGAGTGATGCTACTCAACACCAGAAGTCTAGACCTAAGGATGCATGCACTCAAAACCCTACTTGACATTCTGGACATCGATATCTGTGCATTAACATGTACCTGTTTCAGGTTTCACAGGAGCACACCAGTACTACCAGGTTATAGCTGTTACCATTCTTGTCAGCCCCAACACTTGAACAAAGGAGGGGGAGTATCAGTATTCAATGCAGATTCCCACACCTCCACATTGGTGGCACAGTACAACATAGGTGTTAGGCCATCGAGTACAGAAGACGTAGTTGGGGACCTGGGGAAGAAACACGGTAGCGGTCTGTCATTTGTCAACCACATGGCCAATGTGGATTGAGAGACATGTTATATAGCCCAGCTAATCATGAGGGATTCACATGTATGGCAGTGGAGGTCATTGTGCCTCTTTACCCATCCATCATCAAGCCTATAATTGCGTACAATGCACCTTTTGGGATGTACCTAACCAGACACCCACAGCAACTGGTACAGGACAACAGTACCTCATCAAGGGGATGCAATGGCTCACACAGATGTCATATGCTGCCCAGGTAAAGTAAATCCAGCTGGACTCAGTGGCTTATTGCCTGTTCAGAGGCAATCTGTGCATGCCATATACAGCCATGTCCTACCCAGCAGTAATGAACATGCTGCACCTCAGGCAATCAGAGTCCCATACAGCCACATGCTCAGGAGAGCTGGACCTCAGCACTGACATACATGGACATGCTGGAGGGGCATATTCCTAACCGAGAGGCTCCCTTCACTCTGTAATGAGCTCACACTACAGGTTAGGCAGAGTCCCTCATTGACTCTCTTCCATAGGAATCTGGATGACTGGATGTAGATTATAGTTGTACCCCAGGTATCACTTCTATGTCACTGTTAGACGGAGGCACAGTATACTAACATCGGACAAGGGCATAGCAGCATAACTTGTAATTGGGTGGTGAAAGACAAACACATTCTACTAGGCTTACCAATGCCCTAGGGCAAATAGTCTAGTATGAACCTATGAACATGTGTGTACTGCTATAGTACTTCTGCCATATGTTGCATGTGTGTGTGTTGTGGGGATGCACAGGTAATGGCGGATACTACTGCACAGGCGACACGTCTGACACATTCTGGGTGTTCATCCCTACATACTGGATGTGTGTTGCCATCCAACCCAACCCTGTGATGTGCACACATTACTCAGCCTGGATTTACAAATCCAACAACACCACAAGCACAGTACACTACCTTGCTATGTATGCATTTAATTACACAGTTATTCAGTAGTTATGACAGTGATGCTATCCATGCAGCCCATTGGGCCAGTGGAAGCCACAACACACACCGCCAGCACCTTTGCATATGCTTACCACAGACATCCCACATACTGCATGTACTGTGCACACACATATCTTACCCAGAACAACTGCACACCACTTATTAATCCTGTCCAGTGGAGTACAGATACAGGCATATTGTATAACAATAGTAGGAGGCTACTGCAGCACAGGGCAGATTCACATGACAGCAAGGCATCTGTGGTCAGCAGTGTTAAGATGCTTCACATTCACCAAATGCACAGATATTGGCTACATTGTTGCAGACAGTTTAGGTGCAGGTACCCCCCCCCCATTCTCCTACACATGTGGTATTAGTTATCCCAGATGACTGTCACCTCCCTATCCTCTCACATGTCCAGGTGAGAGCCACCTTCATCATTGCGGAACACATATCATCACTGTTACGAAATGGTATCTCTGGATGTGTGCTACATTCACCCCTGGAGGACATAGCACCACATGACAGACTGATATTAATCCCTGGCCATACTACAGGATATGTACCTGAACAGTGCCATACATACACAGTGGTCACACACCAATGAGGAGGAACCTCTACTAACCCTGGGAACTACTGCATCATATGCACAACTGGCCTTGTGTTCTAAGCTATGGAAGTGTTAAGTATGGGCAACATGTACAGCAATATTACATACGTTTATATTTCAGGACTATGTACACACAACCTATCTCATGGACATACCTATAGATAGTGAACTATGATACATTTGGAGGTGTCACAGTATACACAGGATTAACCTGCTACTTTGCATTACCTGTGTCTGTGGCAGCTGTTGCTGTGCCAGTGGTGCTTGTTGCTGCTTGCTCCTTGCTGCTTGCTGCTTGCTGCTTTCTGTTTGCTGCTTGCTGCTTGCTGCTGCTTTTGCTGCTGGCTGTCGTTATATTTGTTTGTTTCTCTCTGTCTCTCTCACTCTTTCTCTGTAGGTTTTGTGCAATGAATGTATTCCATGAGTGTAGTGTGGGTACTCAATGCTTTTGTAGGTATCTGCATAGGTCCATGTGATGGCCTCTGCACCAATTGTAAGACAGCATTTGCTAATTACATGCAGCCAGGTGTGTACTGATTGCATGTCTCACTGTGATTTCAGGACACTGCTATAAAGGGTATGTGAGATAGGCGCTGCCCTTTCAGATTGTAGGGCGTGGACCATGCTGGTATGCTGTTGACAGTGTTCTGTGAGTGTGAAGGTTAGTACATCTCCCATGCTTCATGCTGTGTTGTAGATTCAGGTTGCTGCATTTCTCTTGCCTGTTCCCTGTAGTGAGTGTGTCTGCATACTGACACTTACAACTATATGTCATATGTATTGCTATATAAATATATATATATATCTGTGTACATATACATACTTTCATATATGTACATTAGCTGACATTATTGGGTACAAGCTAACATTTAGCAGGGCTGTTTCTATTAACACTACACTAGTATGGGAATCCAGTAATTGGGACTATAAACGTCTGCCTGACATGCTTTGGGTAGTAGACATACTATATTGCCTTTATCTTCATTCCTACTATTACATGTTCCACTTATTTAGCACTATATTCCTGTATGAGAGTCATGGCTTAGTGGTAGGTCATACAGACTAGTGTTACAATGGTCTTGTGGTAGGGCCTACTAGTATGCTTATATTCTGCTTTTGACTTGAGTATAGGGCCTATCAATCAAAGTGCTGGAGGCACCTTTAAGCAGTTAAAGGGGTTAGTAGGTCTCACAGGAGCCAGGCTGTGTTGCAGATTCTGGTTGCTGCATTTATGTTCACTGTTTCCTGTAGTGAGTGTGTATGGATACTGACACCTACAACTATCTTTCATATGTATTAATATATATTTATATATATGTATGTGTAGCTATACATACCTTCATATATGTACATTACCTTTCTTTATTATGTACAAGCTAACAAGTAGCAGGGCTGTTTCTGTTAACACTGAACTAGTATGGGAATCCAGTAATTTGGCCATTGAAACTCTACCTGACATGCTTTGGATAGTACACCTCCTATATTGCCTTTATACTGATTCCTACTATTACATGTTATATTTATTTTAGCACTGTGCTCTTGTAAGGCTGGTATGGTTTAGTGGTGGGTCATACAGACTAATGTTACCAAGGTCCTGGGTTTGAGACTGACAGTGGGAATTTATTTTTATTTGCAAGCTTTCAAACTGAGTACAGGGCCTGTCAATCAAAGTGCTGAGGCCACCTTTAAGCAGTTAGAAGGGTAAGTAGGTCACACAGGGGTCAGGCTGTGTTGCAGATTCAGGTTGCTGCATTTATGTTCACTGTTTCCTGTAGTGAGTGTGTATGGATACTGACACCTACAACTATATTTCATATGTATTTAGATATATTTATATATCTGTATGTGTAGATATACGTACCTTCATATATGTACATTACCTTACTTTATTATGTACAAGCTAACAAGTAGCAGGGCTGTTTCTGTTAACACTGAACTAGTATGGGAATCCAGTAATTTGGCCATTAAAATTCTGCCTGACATGCTTCAGATAGTACATCTCCTATATTGCTTTTATACTGATTTTTACTATTACATGTTATATTTATTTTAGCACTGTGTTCTTGTAAGACAAGCATGGCTTAGTGGTAGGTCATACAGACTAATGTTACCAAGGTCCTGGGTTTGAGACTGACAGTGGGAATTTATTTTTCTTTGCAAACTTTCAAACTGAGTACAGGACCTGTCAATCAAAGTGCCATAAAGGCACTTTTAAGCACTAAACCAGGTCTGCGCTGTTTGCTGAGCTCACGCATAGCGCACTGACGGTGAGCTCCGCTAACACAAGCGCACACCGCTAATTTCTTTGAAAGAAAAGAAAAAGGGTGACAGGAAAGTGGTGAAAAGGGGTCACAAAGAGGGTAAGACAGTAGGGAAACAAGCGTGGGATTTGCAGGAGGGATGTAGGTAAGGCCCATAGATGCCCATGTCTTTGGCAGCAACAGCTGTGCATTTCCATGTATTTTGGTGAGACATTGGAAACCTTTCACCCCTGAGAGAGGTGTCAGGACAACATTAATATTTGTTGTAGAGCCAATTGTAATTAACTGTTTCAATGTCAAGCAGACATGTGTGCGACATGGACAGCTATGTATGGGGCGTAATATTTTTGTGGGTACAGAGTGCCCTTTTTTTTTTTTTTCAGGTGAGAGTGATATGTCAGGTGAGGGAAGTCGGTATAGCTGGGGAGGTAGGTTGGGTAGGTTAACAGACAAGACAGACAAGATGCATACAGGGGCGGTGTATGACACACGTGGGGGGGTTACACAATTGACGGGGACGGAGGTTGGGATATCCGAGATGCATGAGCCCACAGATGGCAACAGTGGAACTGATATCCCCACCCATAGGCAGTTGTCACTGTTCCTTCACAGCCCAGGACGTGGCTGTGCTGGGGGCTGTGTAGGCGGGGCAACGGCCGGGGCCGTTAGCTGTGCCACACGAGCCTCGAGCTGGCGTAGGGGCCCAAGAACAGAGTCTTGGATCTCCCGCACCACAGACCGGACACCTTGGAGGGTGAGTGGACGAACCCTTCCGGCCACACTTGCAGAGGGGGGACGGGCCCCATCCCCTGCAGCACTTCCACCCAAAGGTGGCACAGGGCCACCGAAGGGGTCCGCGTGGGCACTAGTGCCAGGTGCAGTCGCCAGCTGAGGTGGGAGAGGTGGGTCCGCTGGGACCTGCCTTCCCAAGCGTTCTAGGTTTGTGAGTAGTTATGTTAGTTTGGGTTAGTGTCATTTTATTCCATTCAGATTAGTTGTAACAGCATGCATTGGTATTCCCATCAAACAAACACCCAGATATTAACACCATTGAACATTGGGCATATCAATATCACATGCATTATTTGAACAGAAATACACAGTCAAACAACATGCAGGGTTGATTAATGGCAACAGGCCATCAAATTTGCAGGTATGAACAGGGCACATGCACAAACAGGCATGCATATATTTTGGAAACGGACAAATGTCCATGATTAATGAAATGTTCACATACCATTATTTAGTGGGTGTTGTTATATGGAATTATAGGGTTGGGTGGAGATAGACAGAGATGACACATTCATATGTTACACTGATTTACATTTGTAATAGGTACACAATTAAGTTGAGGCTAATGTTTCAAATTATCTTTATTTGACTGTCATGCTACACCTGTTACGAATACATCACTATCCTACTTATGTTTAATCTGATCAGATACATCATCCTGCTACACTTTGATGACAGGACAGGGGACAACTATGGCTGTTTAGTCTGTCAGATAATCATTCATTCTATCTGCAAATTGTATACTGTGATCACCATACAGACTCTGGCCTACACATTCCAGATTCTGACACACTGAAATCAGTTTGGGATATTAAGATGTACTTCCCACATGCATTTAGTTCTGTAGAAACACACTGGGGCTACTATATTCAGGGGTTATTACTACTTTATTTATTCATACATGACCCTTTCTGTCACTCTCACACATCCTGCAACTTCACAGTTCAGGTTGGTACTTCTAGGCTTTCTTCACATGTTAGACTGGTGGTGATTAAAACACTTTCCAACAGCCTCACTTCTGTCATGATTCAACATTTCAACAGGGGATATATCTCACATATGACTACCTCAGATTCTAAAGCTGTACTCTTGGGACTACTGCAGGTTACACTATATTTAATTCATGGTGGGACATCTGTATTACAGCACTGTTTAATTCTATCAATTATATTTCCAGTTACACTTGCATACTGATGAACTTGTTGCAGCCATACCTGCAGACTTACAATTCCTGCTTGCACATTATATTACTTTTAATCAATACACTGCAGTGTTCTGATACATGCTACAGTACAATATTTATTCACAAGTAATGGGTGGGGTTACTAACCTGCATGGTGGTCAGCCGCACCAGCCTATGGCCATACATCTCGATTCAGAGCGGACACCTGCAGCTGTAATACGAAAGAAGTAATATTGGACTACACATCTCCATGGTATCGGCCAGTTGAAATCCTTACATACATAAGCAAAATGTAACTTACTCAGTAGTGGGGCGTTGGGCATATCCCGGGCCTCCTGGATTCATTCGGTCAACTGGTCTTCCTTGCGTCGCTTCAGGTCCGCATGGTGGTGACGGACCTGCTCACCAGTGCGTGGAATGCCAGTAGCATTGGTCAGATCACGAGCCAACTGGTCCCATGCCTCTGCCCTATACGCTCCCCATGAGACCTGGCCCTGCATGAGTTGGGCCTCGTGATGATGGACAAGGAGCCAGACCATGTATCTGGACTCCTCAACGCCCCAACGCTGTGCTCGAAAGCAACGTCCCTCACCTACTCCACTCATTCTGACTGCAGGTCTGTTCTACAATCGTTTCTGCTGTGTATTCCCACCTATGGGGCTTATATATGCCGCTTTTCCACATTTCTCTGATTGGCCGTTTTGGAATTGTATCTACTTCACTGAAAATGCTTTATCATGCTCCATTCTGGATTTTATCCCATATATATGCTATTTCTGCATTTCTAGGTATTGCTGTCATGGCTTAGTGGTTTAGTACCCTGACTCTAGTGCATGGAATCCTGGGTTCGATCTGACAACTGATTTTTGATTTTCCTGACAGATATGAGTTTAGACCTGTCAATCAAACATGCCAAAAGCACTTTTAAGCACTTAAAAGCAGGTCTGCTCGTTTGCTGAGGTAACGCGCACTGGCAGTTAGCTTGTGGGAGCGCGCAAATGGTGTGTGCTAGGGTAACCCTAATTGGCTAGTGACACACATGTTCAGCTTAGCACAGCTAGTTGCAAACAGTTTCAGCCTGTCAAACCGGTGCTTAGCAACGGGCACGCAGTTTGCAGCTTTTTAAACACTACTCAGCTACGGGCAGTCTGTCTCACAGCAGCTTAGCTAAGAGTACATTTCTGACTATTTTTATTCTTGTGTTACTTCAAAGTATATGCTCCATTTCATTGCATTTTACAAAAGGGAATACTTTTACATTTGTACAATACTGTCAGGGGGCGTTTTAGTGCTTATTTACAAAAAAAAAAAAAAAGGTTGTTGTGGGGGCTCGAACCCTGCCTACTCTTAGGCCAGCAACTCTACCGCTAAGCTATTACTTCTTGGCTTACTTTGCATATTTAGTTCTTATATCCTTTTCCACTGACTGCTAACTGTGATTGCGCTAGTAGCACACCCGCGCACACGAGCGCACACAGTAGCAAACATTTACGGGGTTTAAAAAAAAAAAAAAGGTTTTAATTTAATTTTATAACATCTCTTCACTTTATACAATGGTGGTCTGTCGGGGCATGTGTTGTGTAGTGTGTTTATTCACATTTCCATGGCCTCTCTCGTGGCTGTTTACTTTCAGCCATTCTAGTCTTCCGGGTGTCAGCTTGCAGGGCTTAGCCTACAGACACGCCCTACTCTCTTACACGGACCGTGTAAGAGTTACTAGTGTGATTCAGCATGCCTCATGCATCTCATGCATATGCATGGCATGCTGACATCACACCGTTTAACTGCAGCCTCCGTGTAAGAGTTATAACTCTTACACGGAGGCTTCGTGAATCTGGCCCATTGTCTTTTGGTCCTATGCTCCAGTGTCTAGTTTGATAAAGGAGTATCACCTACTCTCTTTTTAATTTAGAGAGACTTTACCTCTTCCCACCATCTCAGTACATACCACTGAGAGTAAAAGATGAACTGAATGAACAGTTTTAGTCTCCTGATATTTATAGATGTTTTACTGCAAATTTAATTAATTTACATATACACAACAGAATGGCAAGTAATTTGAAAAGAAGCAAAAATTGCATGAAAGTGGGGAAAAAAGATATTATGGTGTAGAAGAGAAAAAAGAACACATTGTGTGAACTAAATGTTAAACTGAAATATCAAAAGGATTGAAAAGTAAATGAGTGGTTGTGCATGGAAAAAATATTTCATAAATATTTGTTTTGCAAAACTATATGTGTGGTAAGGAAACATTTGGGAGTGTATAATTTTGCAATGGAGTGGCAAGGGGAAGTTTTGTTTCTTAAATTAAATTAAATATATCCATAGATTTTGTGTGATTGTCTGAAGAAGTTTAGCAATAAATAATTTTCTGACTATTTTTTTACTGGGGTTGTTCACAAACCCATAAGCCTGTCAGTGCAAGAAATCAGGACAAAATCTGAAATAATGGTAGGACAAAGGCCTGAAAAACAGGGGTAGATTTTAAATATTGCCCTTATAAATGTAGAAAGTTGCTAGAATAACCGATTTTGTGCTAGCATGCTATTTTGATAGAGATGACATCTGAAACTTAAATGTGTCTTTTAATAAGTTCAGTCTTCAGTGATTTGCCAAGAAACCCCCTACACATTTCATGAGGAAAAGACCAACAATATGAGTCAAAATCAGGACATTCTGCAAAAATCTGGACAGTTGAGAGGTATGACTGTATACTGAAAATGTTGTAAGCTCAGATTACTTCACACTGCAGAATAGTCCAGGACTTCAGCTTTGTTGTAGTGTGGTGTACGTGAGTGAAGAGAAATCTGAGTAGAAAAATGTATTTTATTTGTGCATTGCGACAATAAGCCTATACCAATTAGTGACATAGTCCTTGATGACACTCTAGAAAGTGGAATTTTTTTTTTATGGTAGAGGTCTTATTATCTGGAGCAATGTGCATTACTGTCTACTGAAGGTCTGACTACCCACTAACTTACATGTATTTTTATACCTTTGCTATATTATACTTTGTATTGTATGAGGTTTGCTATTTGGAGCACTGATTATTCTGCATGCTCTTTTAAAATACTGCATTTTCTCAAGAGTTTATAATATATCTTAGGGAGAGGGTCTTACCATTATTTAGTGGGTGTTGTTATATGGAATTATAGGGTTGGGTGGAGATAGACAGAGATGACACATTCATATGTTACACTGATTTACATTTGTAATAGGTACACAATTAAGTTGAGGCTAATGTTTCAAATTATCTTTATTTGACTGTCATGCTACACCTGTTACTTAATACATCACTATCCTACTTATGTTTAATCTGATCAGATACATCATCCTGCTACACTTTGATGACAGGACAGGGACAACTATGGCTGTTTAGTCTGTCAGATAATCATTCATTCTATCTGCAAATTGTATACTGTGATCACCATACAGACTCTGGCCTACACATTCCAGATTCTGACACACTGAAATCAGTTTGGGATATTAAGATGTACTTCCCACATGCATTTAGTTCTGTAGAAACACACTGGGGCTACTATATTCAGGGGTTATTACTACTTTATTTATTCATACATGACCCTTTCTGTCACTCTCACACATCCTGCAACTTCACAGTTCAGGTTGGTACTTCTAGGCTTTCTTCACATGTTAGACTGGTGGTGATTCAAACACTTTCCAACAGCCTCACTTCTGTCATGATTCAGCATTTCAACAGGGATATATCTCACATATGACTACCTCAGATTCTAAAGCTGTACTCTTGGGACTACTGCAGGTTACACTATATTTAATTCATGGTGGGACATCTGTATTACAGCACTGTTTAATTCTATCAATTATATTTCCAGTTACACTTGCATACTGATGAACTTGTTGCAGCCATACCTGCAGACTTACAATTCCTGCTTGCACATTATATTACTTTTAATCAATACACTGCAGTGTTCTGATACATGCTACAGTACAATATTTATTCACAAGTAATGGGTGGGGTTACTAACCTGCATGGTGGTCAGCCGCACCAGCCTATGGCCATACATCTCGCGATTCGCAGAGCGGACACCTGCAGCTGTAATACGAAAGAAGTAATATTGGACTACACATCTCCATGGTATCGGCCAGTTGAAATCCTTACATACATAAGCAAAATGTAACTTACTCAGTAGTGGGGCATTGGGCATATCCCGGGCCTCCTGGATTCATTCGGTCAACTGGTCTTCCTTGCGTCGCTTCAGGTCCGCATGGTGGTGACGGACCTGCTCACCAGTGCGTGGAATGCCAGTAGCATTGGTCAGATCACGAGCCAACTGGTCCCATGCCTCTGCCCTATACGCTCCCCATGAGACCTGGCCCTGCATGAGTTGGGCCTCGTGATGATGGACAAGGAGCCAGACCATGTATCTGGACTCCTCAACGCCCAACGCTGTGCTCGAAGCAACGTCCCTCACCTACTCCACTCATTCTGACTGCAGGTCTGTTCTACAATCGTTTCTGCTGTGTATTCCCACCTATGGGGCTTATATATGCCGCTTTTCCCGCACATTTCTCTGATTGGCCGTTTTGGAATTGTATCTACTTCACTGAAAATGCTTTATCATGCTCCATTCTGGATTTTATCCCATATATATGCTATTTCTGCATTTCTAGGTATTGCTGTCATGGCTTAGTGGTTTAGTACCCTGACTCTAGTGCATGGAATCCTGGGTTCGATCTGACAACTGATTTTTGATTTTCCTGACAGATATGAGTTGAGACCTGTCAATCAAACATGCCAAAAGCACTTTTAAGCACTTAAAAGCAGGTCTGCGCTCGTTTGCGCAGAGGTAACGCATGCGCACTGGCAGTTAGCTTGTGGGAGCGGCGCGCAAATGGTGTGCGCTAGGGTAACCCTTAATTGGCTAGTGACACACATGTTCAGCTTAGCACAGCTAGTTGCAAACAGTTTCAGCCTGTCAAACCGGTGCTTAGCAATGGGCACGCAGTTTGCAGCTTTTTAAACACTACTCAGCTACGGGCAGTCTGTCTCACAGCAGCTTAGCTATGAGTACATTTCTGACTATTTTTATTCTTGTGTTACTTCAAAGTATATGCTCCATTTCATTGCATTTTACAAAAGGGAATACTTTTACATTTGTACAATACTGTCAGGGGGCGTTTTAGTGCTTATTTACAAAAAAAAAAAAAAAAGGTTGTTGTGGGGGCTCGAACCCTGCCTACTCTTAGGCCAGCAACTCTACCGCTAAGCTATTACTTCTTGGCTTACTTTGCATATTTAGTTCTTATATCCTTTTCCACTGACTGCTAACTGTGATTGCGCTAGTAGCACACCCGCGCACACAGTAGCAAACATTTACGGGTTTAAAATTAAAAAAAAAGGTTTTAATTTAATTTTATAACATCTCTTCACTTTATACAATGGTGGTCTGTCGGGGCATGTGTTGTGTAGTGTGTTTATTCACATTTCCATGGCCTCTCTCGTGGCTGTTTACTTTCAGCCATTCTAGTCTTCCGGGGGCGTGTCCGCTTGCAGGGCTTAGCCTACAGACACGCCCCCTACTCTCTTACACGGACCGTGTAAGAGTTACTAGTGTGATTCAGCATGCCTCATGCATCTCATGCATATGCATGGCATGCTGACATCACACCGTTTAACTGCAGCCTCCGTGTAAGAGTTATAACTCTTACACGGAGGCTTCGTGAATCTGGCCCATTGTCTTTTTGGTCCTATGCTCCAGTGTCTAGTTTGATAAAGGAGTATCACCTACTCTCTTTTTAATTTAGAGAGACTTTACCTCTTCCCACCATCTCAGTACATACCACTGAGAGTAAAAGATGAACTGAATGAACAGTTTTAGTCTCCTGATATTTATAGATGTTTTACTGCAAATTTAATTAATTTACATATACACAACAGAATGGCAAGTAATTTGAAAAGAAGCAAAAATTGCATGAAAGTGGGGAAAAAAGATATTATGGTGTAGAAGAGAAAAAAGAACACATTGTGTGAACTAAATGTTAAACTGAAATATCAAAAAGGATTGAAAAGTAAATGAGTGGTTGTGCATGGAAAAAATATTTCATAAATATTTGTTTTGCAAAACTATATGTGTGGTAAGGAAACATTTGGGAGTGTATAATTTTGCAATGGAGTGGCAAGGGGAAGTTTTGTTTCTTAAATTAAATTAAATATATCCATAGATTTTGTGTGATTGTCTGAAGAAGTTTAGCAATAAATAATTTTCTGACTATTTTTTTACTGGGGTTGTTCACAAACCCATAAGCCTGTCAGTGCAAGAAATCAGGACAAAATCTGAAATAATGGTAGGACAAAGGCCTGAAAAACAGGGGTAGATTTTAAATATTGCCCTTATAAATGTAGAAAGTTGCTAGAATAACCGATTTTGTGCTAGCATGCTATTTTGATAGAGATGACATCTGAAACTTAAATGTGTCTTTTAATAAGTTCAGTCTTCAGTGATTTGCCAAGAAACCCCCTACACATTTCATGAGGAAAAGACCAACAATATGAGTCAAAATCAGGACATTCTGCAAAAATCTGGACAGTTGAGAGGTATGACTGTATACTGAAAATGTTGTAAGCTCAGATTACTTCACACTGCAGAATAGTCCAGGACTTCAGCTTTGTTGTAGTGTGGTGTACGTGAGTGAAGAGAAATCTGAGTTGAAAAATGTATTTTATTTGTGCATTGCGACAATAAGCCTATACCAATTAGTGACATAGTCCTTGATGACACTCTAGAAAGTGGAATTTTTTTTTTATGGTAGAGGTCTTATTATCTGGAGCAATGTGCATTACTGTCTACTGAAGGTCTGACTACCCACTAACTTACATGTATTTTTATACCTTTGCTATATTATACTTTGTATTGTATGAGGTTTGCAAATTAACACTATTTGGAGCACTGATTATTCTGCATGCTCTTTTAAAATACTGCATTTTCTCAAGAGTTTATAATATATCTTAGGGAGAGGGTCGCCCATAAGACCTGTGGTAATTGCTTCAGGTTTTTTTAATTTAACTGATTTTCCTTGAGTTTCTTTTAATTTGATTGTTTTCACTGACATTAATTGCAACACTAATAGAATGGGAATTGCAGGATCTTCTGCTAGTTTTTAAGTTATAGAGCTTAAGAAAGAGCCGGATACAGTAACTATTATTCTATGCATGCATTTGAAAATTTGTTCTCACATATACCATTAGAAGAATCAGATTTATATTTTGAAACTAATACCAACAAGGGTGTCTAAAAGAGGAGCAGTAATGGTGCCAATAATATAAAACAATACAACAAGAACTTAATCCATCTATTTTCCCTATGTGAGACCCCTAGTCCTTATATATTACCTCTGGGCAAGGTATGAGGGTACTCGGGGTATCATCATTATCCATAAGGAGGACTACGTTTTTTTTCTCTTATAACGCGGCTCCCCAAGCTTGTTTTTTAGTATACAAGAGGTTGGCATGCAATGAGTACCTGCTTGTGACCTCAGCATATACATTGGATTCTGCATCGGAGAGTATGCTATGAGCTCACACTCCTGACATCGTCACTGAAGAGGGATGATCAGATCTATCCCTGTCATTTCTTTCCTCACCCAGCAACTTCTAACAGGTGCCTTAGACTCTAATGGATCACAGGTCACTGGGGTCACTGCCAGGACATTATCTCTCTGCAGCATTCAAGAAAGCAGTATCAAAAATAAATGGTTTGCACTTTACAATAGAAATGTTGTGGAGTGCTGTCTGTATCTGCTAACATACAACGGGCAATGGGCCAAGTTATCCAAAGAATTCCAACTAAAACAGTTATTGGGTGGCATTTTGTTTAAATGGAAGAATAACAAAGAACACTTAGGCAATCTGCGGAGAGTGGTAGACAGGACAGGCTAAATAAGTACAGACATACAGGTATTAGAGGAAAATGATAATTTTTCAAAGACAAATGATGGACCTGTATCGGTAGTGTCAGTAATACCTCCTCCACATAAAAAAGGAAACAAAGTAACAACTTAGCTTGATTACATGCATTACCACAGCCTATGTGTACAAAGATATAAAGAATGCTGATGTTAATGCACCTGTTACTAACTTTTGTTTAGAGTTTTTATTTGAGACTCACAAATGTATATATTGTTTTGCCAATAGTTAAAAGACTGAAACATTAAATATTGTCATACTTCATTACTGTTCTCTGAGCTTTTTCCCCTGTGTCTCCACTGAAAATAGGATATGTCCCTTTGGATTTTTCCTGGGTAACAAACTTTAAATAAATATATAACAATATTTGCCCTTGTGGGCATGTGATTGATATGAATGGTCTGTATAATGTATTCAGAGCAGGATCATAGTCAAATGGGGTCCTAGGCAGGTAATAGATTACCCGTCGCAATGGTAGCACCCCACAGATCCATTCCAGTGTCCTGTTACTTGGCTATTTCTCCCTAGTTACCATAAACACTGTTTAAACCTGTCAGTGTGCATACTATTTTCTGTTTGACTTTTGCAGTGATTGCAGATATTTGGATTTAATTAAAATTTGTTATTTCAAATTTTATACCACAAACGCTGTTAGCCATTTTCTAAACAAAACAATCCAGTCTCACAGTGAAAACAACCTTAGCATGAGCAGCAGTAAAACTCTTTGCTTTTGAAACTCCCATTCAGTGAAATGGCATTGAAACCCACATTCAAAGAACATACATCTGGCCAATGGTGGATTAAGTTTATTTTTGGGCTATTTTCAAACCCTAGGTGCCTTGCACACATTTTAGGACTGTGCATACCTGCGTGTATTCTTTAATGCGTCTTCCTGATTTAAATTATATTCCTTGAATAATATAGCACCACTTGTTAGAGTTTGTTTTAATTTGTAGCTTTGAACATTTTTCCAATAAGCAAAGAAATAAAATATATGGACCAGTAATGGCAAAACTACCCATTTCAAAACATTTCAACCATAAAAGGCTACTCAGACTGCTGTCGTTAACAATCCATCAATAGCAGTCAATATGCACAATTTCTGCAGAAGCAAAAGTCATCTGAATAATTCTAGAATAAAGAAATATGTAATTATTGAAGAAGTTGCTGCTGGCAAACAACTTTATATTTCAGTGTTTCAGCTACAAATTCAGTGTCTGCTGCCCTTGAAGAATAAATTGCTTGGGTTACATTAAAAATGGTAAGGTGTTAATATTGCAATAGGGAATGGATAGCAAACTTACAACAGTTTCATAGTTACTATGCATCTCATCCCAAAGCTTCGAAAGAAAAATTGCCAAGGACTCCAAAGATAACCACAAGGCATTCTTTAGCTATGTCAAGAATCTAAGTGGCAATTCTCAGATCTGCTTGGAGTTAGTGCAGAATGGCACTGAACCGACAGACATCGCCAGCATCCTGGCAGACAGGTTCAGTGCAAACTTCACCCTCCTCTCACCCCCAAAAGGGCCCATAACCATACCAGAAGGATGTAGTACCCCTGAAATCACAGACACTCAGGCTAAAACAGCCCTCTCCAAAGCCAAAAACACAGCATCAATGGGACCAGACGGTGTCCCAGGCTGTGTCCTACATGAGCTCCAAGATGAACTAACACCTCACCTAAACACTCTGTTCAAACTCAGCCTTTCCATAGGCTACATGTCCATAGAGTGGCGCACAGCAATGGTTATTCCACTCCACAAAGGTGGAGCCACAACAGTCCCCGGGAACTATTGCCTTATAAGCCTGACTAGCTTGGTCTGCAAGGCTATGGAGCGCATCATCATAGATCTCATTAACAAAGACATTGGGAACCTCCAAACACTGGACCCTACCCAGTTCGGCTTTGTTAAGGGCAGATCATGCCTCCTTAACCTGATGGACTTCTTTGAGACAGTTGCCAAGGCTATAGATGAGGGAAAGGTGGTCCACACAGCCTACCTAGACCTTGCAAAGGCCTTTGACACCATTCCCCATTCAGGTATTATAGACAAGCTCACCAGCCTGAACATAAATCCCTACATCACGAGATGTGTTGCCAACTGGCTCATGGACAGAAACCACATGGTAAGAGTTGCAGAAGCTAGGTGTGACTCTAAATCGGTTACAAGTGGCGTTCCCCAGGGCTCTGTCCTAGGAACCCTCCTGTTCGGCATATACTTCTCAGAGATACAGGCATGCACAGGAGGACTATAGCTGACCAAGTTCGCTGATGACTGCAAACTATGGGCTATAACTGACTCTCTGGCTGACACAGACATCCTCCAAAAGAGTCTCACTGAGACAGATACTTGGTGTCAAAATCATGGCCTCGAGGTAAATGCCAAAAAGTGCATAGTCATCCCCTTTGGAAAAATCAAAGTACCCACAAACTACCACATAGGTGGTAGCCCCCTAAATATGGAAGACGTAATAAGGGATCTGGGGATCCAAGTAGATAGTAATCTCTCCTTTGATAATCACATTGCCAAAGTGGTTAGAAAATCATTCTATGTGGCCCACCTAATCATAAAAGGGTTTGCATCCAGATCAAAAGAGGTCATCGTGCCCCTCTACTCATCCCTCATCAGACCCATCATAGAGTACAACGCCCCATTTGGGATGTACCTTGCAAGACACCTGCAACAGCTGGAAAGACCACAGAAGTACCTCACCAAGAGAATCACTGGCCTCAAACAGATGCCCTATGCAGCTTGACTGAAGAAACTCCAGCTGAAGAAACTCCTGCGTACTCAGAGGTGATGTCTGCCTGACATACAAGGCCATGTCTAACCCAGAATTGATGGATATGCTCCATCTTAAGAAAACCACATCCCCTCGAACCACACACTCTAAGGATCAAAACCTCACCACAGCAATAAATAGGATGTGCTGGAGGGATAAATTCCTGTCCCAGAGACTTCCCATGCTCTGGAACAAGATTCCAGTCTATATTAGGCAAGAGCTCCTTGCTAACCCTCTTCAAGAGAAACCTTGATGAGTGGATGGGAAACAGAAAGTTTACCACGGGGATCACTTCAATGGCTCTGCTGGACAGAGGCACAGGGAACTAATCTAAGGGGGCAGCAAAAGCCAACACATTCCGGCTAGGCTTATAAATGCCTTCGTTCAGATAACCTAGTATCTACCTATAAAAAGATAATACATTGAGGACTGTAACATACATCTATTCCTCTTAAAGTGCACCACAGTATTATGAATCTACACTGTGGGAGTAGAACCCACACTCTTCAGCCCCAAAGGCAACTATGCTACCTGCTGTGCTACTAACACTGCTTTCTAAAACTGTAGCAAAAACACTGACAACCATTTGCTAAACAAAACAATCGCACATTGAAAACAGACTTAGCCTTGAAAATGCACTGAAACTTACATTCCTTGAAAATGCACTGAAACTCTCATTCCTTGAAAATGCACCCCAAGAAAGGTAGTTAGTATAGAGGATTGAGGCTCCTGTAAACAAGGAACAGGAATATAGCCTGAGCAAGTTAATCAACTTGTCAGCCCTAATTAGGTCACTTTGCACACACACACACACACACACACACACACACACACACACACACACACACACACACACACACACACACACACACACACACACACCCACACACCCACACACACACACACACACACCCACACACACACACACACACACACTGCTGTTATGTGTACTGTGTTGGTCCACTGCAAGTTTCAAGAAGTTATTACAGGTTCTTGCCACTGTAAAGCAAGTTATTTGGCAGCAGTGCAAAAACAACCACAACAGCAAGCTCCAATGTTTAAATCTGTGTGTGTTGCTCTAAAGATGTATGCAAGCAAGCAAAGATGCAGACTGTGTCCTTAAGGTGGAAAAGTAATTTTTTTAAATTGTTTAATTAAAAATGAAATGTTGTGGAGTGCCCCCCCCCCCCCCCCCCCCACCTGCAGGCTGTAGGCACCTGCCTAGGTCACTCAGTGCTGGATCTGTCTCTGTATGTAGGATAATATAATGGAATAGCTTTTTCTAGGGGCAATGACACTTCAGAACATGGTGTAAATGATGTCATATTTTAGAGTAATAAAATATTACAAGTTTCTCCCTAACCTCCCAACACTATTATACCCACTTAATGCATAGTTACAGAATGGACCTGATTTGACAGACAGCTGTGAAAGCATCTTTAAAGGAGAAAAAAATTATTATGTTAGAGTGACTTTCCCACTTTGATTTTTTTTTTTGATGGTTAGGGTGTTATGTAATGTTTCATGTTGTAGAGTCCAAGGTCACTGCATAAAGATCAGTAGAGTTATGCTGAGGAGGAGAAAGAGGGAGAAAGACTTAGAAAAAGTTTGTGAAATGAAGAAATTTAAAGAATGTTTATATGGAACAATACTTTCACTGATTACAGATCACAAGCCTTCAGCCAAAGTACTGGGTACCTAGCATGTCTGTAGCCTGTTGTAGTTTTGGGTCACTGTTCTGTAAGGCAATCAAACAGTTATGTTTGAAAAGGCTATATCTGTGCTGATCACCATATATTAGTAAACAGTTTACCAGAGCAATTTGATATATATGTAATGAGTCACATACCACATCAGAAATAGTTAAATTTCCTGGAATTAAAGATTTGGCATCATCATCACCATCTGGTTACAGATGGGCTTATTGAAATATTTATTTAAATCTTAAAGATGGTTGTGAGGCATATACACCCTGATTATATAGCCCTACAGCATAACTCAGTGTTATGCTTCCCTATTATACTACCCCCCAACACACACACACACACACACACACACACACACACACACACACACACACACACACACACACACACACACACACACACACACACACCAGCAATTTCATTCCTTAAAAGCAGCCAGTATTTTTAGACAGGACTTAGTTAGCCCATTTTTGCACAGGTGATTGTCTGACATGCAGTTTCAGAACTTGAGTGATAGCCCATTTGCAGTACTGCTACTGAGTGGCAGGTTTTAGCCAGGTATTATAGTACAGATGAAAAGGCAACTTGGTCAGGTTGTTTCAAGGTTTGGACCATTTAAGAGCAGTGCTGATATCTACTAGGGTACATGGAAAAGACAAGTAGATCATTTAAGATAAACTAACGAAATAATAGTTTGGAACAAGTGGTTAGGCAGCTGAGTTTTAAGGAATCCCTTTCGGGAGATACATCTTGGGTGAACCAGTCAAAACTCCCCATCATAACCTGAGGTCAGTTTTTTACCAGGCTTCTGCTAAACTGGAACCAATGACCATGAGCACTTGGCATTATCTAAACAATGTCATCTATCACTTTCCTTTCTCTTGCTTCATCATCCTAATAATGGGTTATCTATAGAATTCACTAGAGAATATGCAGTTGTTTTAATTTCCAATGTGATCCGTTTTCTACAGAGTTCATTTATGCATTGAGATGTGTTATTGTATAGACAGTACTGTACTTAAGGTATTTGTTCAGCAGTTTGCTTTCCATTATAACTGGGAATCACATCCATAGGTTCCAGTTAAGCACTTACTGTTTCAGATGACCTATGGTATCATCCCATGATATCTAGTTTGGGGTAGGGAATCTCAATTTTGGACTAGTTAGGTCTCTGCAAGAGTTTTCCTAGGCTTATGTCATGCAACTTATCATCTGTTAAAGCATTAAATATGTTGGAGCCTGGGCCTGTTTATTTCTTCCTCAGTATCATGATTTTTCTTCTAGTTTCTTCCACTTTCTACCAATACTGTCTGAATTTTTATACACTTCCACATGTGATTTTTGTCGTATTCTTTTACCAAAGAAAAAAAAGCGACAACACTAACCGCAGTTGGTACCAAACCAAAACTTTATTGATTGACACATACATACAGTACAGTACACAACAACTTCCTTGTCTCACTCTTCATGCACTGCACTTTCCCAAGGCAGAAAGCAAACTAGCTAAGGCAAGACAGTATTTTAAAACATATGCTGCCTGTACCCAGTCTCTACCACTATCTACAAATTTTCACATTTTGGATGCAAAGATATGCCATTGGATGCTCATTCCTTGTATCTCATCTATCCAGCAGTCAACCAAAGCCTTCTCCCCGAATCTAGGTCATTGACAACATAGACAGTAGCTTTGCCTCTGTGTCAGAGCAGCACATGTTCTGTCATTCTAATGGCCGCCAGAACAGTCAAAAAGGAATACATACTTTTCTTCCTAAAATCTCCATTATCTGGCAATTCAGCACAGAGTGTTAAGGCTATAAGCTAACAACAAGCTCCATCAATTAGCGATTCTCTCAGCCTATACTTGAAAACTATGTCATGGGAAACAGATCTATGATCCAAACTGTACTTCTAATTTTCTTCTGAAAAATGGAACTTAAGCCTAGTGGGTTTATTTGGCTTACAAGTGAATGAAACTAACTAAATAAAATAGTGCACGTTTTTGTGACACTGTTGCATTGACTCACCATTTACAGAGCTGAATATTTCAAGAAGTATTAGTGATCTAAGATAATTTGTACAAATCACTTGGAAATGCAGTTTATAAAATGTAGGCATGTCTGTGTTTGTGGTGGGGGAGATATTTATCAGATAGCAATCTTAAAAAAAAAGAAAAGGAATTGATAAGCATCCCCATGTATCAAGATGAATGTAATTCAGCTGTGCATCACATTACACAGAAGCATCAACTGAAACCCAATTCAACAAGCTTTTGTTTACCTCTAAATTAACTGGAGTTGAAATTAAATGGAAAAGTCTACTGACTAAACACTACACAGCTGCCTTTCTGCTCTGTGGATTTGTCTGAAATGTCGTGTGACATTCCTGTGGAATTCCCTTGTACAGAACTAATTGTTTTGGCAGGTATACAAAGAATTTCAATGAAGTCTGTCAGATCTGCGGAATTAATCAGACCAGGTTTTTTTGCATTATGGTTTTACTGCTTCTAGTGTTAACATTTTAGTCTTTTATTTCATAGCTGCTCATATCACTATATGTTCTAATTAGACCTATCTATATCTATATCTATATCTATATCTATATCTATATCTATATCTATATCTATATCTATCTACATCTTGTTTGATTTCTAGCTACTAAACTGATGTGAAAAGATTGGATTATGTCTCCTGTTTTCTCCCCTGAAACTGTGCCAGTTGTATTATTTACTATGCAAATTGAGCTACCATATATTCTGTGCTTTGCAATCAGTTTCCTGGTTATTGATGGTTGTCTCCAGGTCAGTTTTTAATATTTGTTTTATAGCTTAAGACAATACAGCAGCTGATGAATGCATGTTGAAAGTCTTCAACTTTTTTTCCCTTGACAAGTATAGGTTTTTGGTGCTTGATAGTGAGGTTAAAAATATTCTCATTTTGGCACCCTGCAGTCTTTGTGATAGCCTCTCTGAGTATTGCAGATGGCCAAAAACAATTAAAACTCTCGGTATTTAGTGTAGCATCTTGTACACTGCTTCAAACAGTGCAAGTTCCTAAATGTAGTCAGCTTTTTTATATAACATTGTTTTTTCTTCCTTTGATTAAAATTAACAGTTATCTGTGGCTGTACAATTAATGAATCTGTGTTCCTTCAGTTATGCTATCAGGATTGTGTTTTCCGTAATGGTAACATTTCTACTGCTTAGAAATACATATGCATTGATTTCCAGACCATTTAACTGTGATGTCTTTGTCAATAAAACAACCAAATGGATAATCTGGTGGGCTACATACAGTCAGACAGGTCAGCCGTGAGGCTAAGAGCTATCTCACACATACAGTATTATGTAATAACAGCAAAGTGAAGCAATCTAATGACCACAATAGGAACGAATGCAGAAAAAGTTACAAGTAAAGAGCAGCTTTGGTCTGTACGTACCATGAAAAAGAAACTTTTATTCATGCTATTTTAAAATAGGATAAAAATGTTATTTTTTTAAAGAAATCTTTATAAAGCAAGCACTGAAATGACATTGGGATGTGGGAAAAAAATGTTGTTTTACTCTTTGTAAAAAGGACTATAAACATAAAATATCATGATATCAGATTATAGTCAGTGTCAATCAAATAATAAATCTCTGTTTCATCCAAGACTTGTACTCAGTTGTTTAAGAAACCTATGTTTTACACTGTGAATTGCAAAGTAAGAACTCTTAAGAAAACATGTAGTGAATGAGGTGTACAAAAGTCTCAGTTGTGGTGAAAGTCTGGTTAAAAGTTAACACAGTGCGGTAATGATTATAAATACAATGCAAATAATAAAACTGTTAATCACACAATACTGGCACTGTGAAACTGAGCTATTTTTGATAGTTTTAACAGAAGGCTCAGCATAATTTTCTCAACATCCTAACTCTTGTGCAAAGCAGAACAAACTGTGTGGTTCCTATCCAAATGTCACTTAACAAAGACTATGAAACCATTTTCTGAGAATCGTAACTTTTTCTATCAATATTTTTACCTCATCTTTACTGGTTAGTCTTCTTATATGTCCACTTCATGATGTGGGGGGGGGGGGGCAAGAATGAAGAATTATCTTCTTCATACAGAAACTCTAAGTGAAAATATGGCTGTTTGCCAGTGAAGTTTTGCTTATTACAATTAAGTTTTAAAGGAGGCATGGTGCTACTGTTACATCTGAAAAGTGCACAGCATGCATATAGATAGATAGATAGATAGATAGATAGATAGATAGATAGATAATGCTAATAAACGTTCATATTTTGTAGCAATACCTGGAACTACATCAATGTCTTCATTTTTGTCTCATACTGTAGAATGAAAATAGCAATAGTTAAACATTTCTAGGTATGAGGTCCATGTTTTAGGCACAAAGGTCAAGTCTGGGGCAAAGGACATTTACTCAAGATACTGATCAGTTGTTGTTGTTTGTCTTTCGGCTTTTCCCGGTTAGGGGTCGCCACAGTGGAGCTCCAGTCCACTAATGATTGGCAGTAGATTTTCACGAATGCCGAGTTGCCAGCTCGATGTCCAACCTTCAATGAAGGCACTCGCATTTTATGCATGTCTTTTGAATGCCACCCAACCGCGGGGAGGACATGCAAACTCCACACAGAAGGCACTCCCCGCACTCCAGCTGAGAATCGAATTGGAGAACCTCTTGCTGTGAGGCAACAATGCTACCACTGCACAACCGCGGATGTAAGATACTGATCGGTGATGTGAGGATTTCTTTACAGAAGTACAAAAATCAGAATGTATAACACCCAGCTGTGATACTAGAGAAATGTGTATGTGCACTGCCATAGATGTATTTTGGCGGTGTGCTGGAGCAGTGAATATTGAAAGGTAATGGAAATACACTGAAAAAGAGATGATAGGCAAGGGAAGTGATGTTAGAAATGGCGATGAACAAAGATCAGTGGTGACACGTTTGTAGGAACTGCCACATCTGTGATAGAAAACTTAAATGATACAGCTGTGATAATGGGACTTTATGGGCACAGACTGGCATGGTTACATTTCTAGGGGGGAGAGAAGGTGGAACAGAATAGTAAAGTTTGATAAAATAATGAAAACAGGATGCAGATATGATACTAAAAGAGGGATGACTAGGATACTGGAATGTTTTGTAGGTGTATGGGCAGGGGTAGATGACAATATAAAGAGTGGAAATTGTGTGGGCAGCAGAATACGTGCAACTGTACAGTGCAGGACATTTTATGTAGTAGCTCAATACAGCCATCCTCAATGCGCAGCACTTTTTGAATGCAGCTATCCTTTTCTGTGTTGATAGACTGGTAATGAGCACCCAGTACATGTCTAAAACAACAACGTACTCAAACCAACATTTTGTACTTTGCACAGATAAAGTATTGGAATATTTTATGCTTCTAAAATGCTACTCCAAGCCCATGGTCTGTCATACTTCCACTCTGAAAAATCCAAAGATGTCGCAAGCTAGTATTAACTTTCATGGGCAGTTTACTGGATGCCTCAGAAATGAACCAAAGCATATTCTAAGTAAGAACAGGGAAAATAACCTCGAATGAATATAAAGTAGCCACAATGTATATTGTCTGAAACTACTGACGTGCATGTCTTGATAGTCTAGGAATGAAATAACACAACCTACAATGGATACAGTAGCTGAAGTCATGAAATATGCTTGAATGCTTGGCATCTGAAAACATTTGCTGCAGTTTCACACTGATCTCCTGTTTATATTGTCAGTTTTGTACTTTGATTCCTTGTGTCATTGGGATGCACTCTCATTGTGTGCTTTGCTCATTGTCATGTAGGTGGTGAAAGACAGAATGGAATGGAACATATTAAAACATGACTATTTAATCTGCATTGGGATTTATGGAAGACCTGCATGACTGAGCTTTGCTACTCTGATTCCCTTCACTAGAGAATTATAGGTACAAGTTGGATCATGGAGTCCTGGGTTTTGTTTTTCCAGTCTCCATTTGCCATCAGTATCACTTTGAGGAAGTGACTTAAACAGAGGGTAATACCAGACATCCAGTGAAAATAAACCCTCAATCAGCTGGACACTCCTGTTGACAAAAACAATCAGTAATTAAATAATGAAGAGCAGAAAGACGGAATGATTGGGACATAGCTTTGACTTAGGTTTAAATTTAACATGTTAGCATTCCAACTAAGCAATGATTATTCTTAGATGTTGCTTATTTATGTTTATTTGTTAACAAGTAAGTGTATATGGTCAGTGCAGACCCCATTCAGCTATGACCCAAGTCTAAAGGGAAATGATACAAATTGCTTAGATCAGCCAGTCAACAAGTAGGATTTAGGGTGTGGGAGGAAACCCACAGAGGGAGAACATACAAACACCACACTCCTTTTGATTAGTGATCACAATTACTTATTCTCTTTATGGAATGATGTGTCATAGTGCAAATAGGTACTCTGCTGAACAGTGCAGAAACAAGCACACTGACACTTTTCTTATAGTCTCTGTACTTGCTTTTAGAAAAACAATAGTTCAAAGTAAACTAATTATATACTCCTTTTTAGCATAAAAACAGCTTATAGCCTTCTGTCATTGTAGTACTTTAACCTGCCTGACTGAAACACTTACTTCTAATTGCTTTTATCTTCAGTGTTATCACCTACATACATGTTTTAAAAAATGTCCAATTTAAAATTCCACATGCTGTATTACTAAATTAAGTTTGGAGCAGACAAAGTTGTCATGATACATCTTTAATGATGGGGGGGGGGAGTGGGGGAAGTGGGTTTTAAGTTGAAGAAGCAGATAAGGTTAGTAGTTAAGTGAATTTAAAGGGAGTAGGCAGGAAAGGGTTAAGCAGGTTGGAGGCTAAGGGAGGAAGTGAGGTAAGGTGGAGGGTGGGTCTTGAAGGCTTTGGGTAGGATTTGGTTGTTGGGAGTCACATTTGGTGTGATCTTGTTAGAAGCAGGATCATGTCTCAGACGACCTGAGGTGACACTAAGGTAGGCCTTGGGTGGTTGCAAAGATGGTAAGGTATTGAGCGGAAGCATCATGGCAGAATACAGGGTTTGAGGCAGAGATGGGCGAGCATTGTAGCCTAAGCGGAGGACTTGTTTCAAGAGATACCGAATGGAGAAGGGGCTAATAGCATGCAGGGTCCTAAGACTCAGAAGAGATGACAGACGGTGAACAGTATATGAGCAACCAGAGCCATGCAAGCAGGTCAGATGCTGGCAGTGGAGGCGAGGACAATGGAGGTTGCAACACCAGTGGCATCACCTTCAGCTCCGTCAGGTAATGGTTTATTAGTCTCTGTGGGAAGGGAAGCTGAGGAACAGGTAGCAGGGAGTGAGTGCCAGGGATTGAGTGTGGGCCTGCAAGGCTGGGTTCATTGGATGGCCCAGGGTCTCACAGGATGTTAGTGTAGGCAGGACCGGTGGTGCCAGGTTGCAGACATTGGGGGGTCAGGATTTGAGTTTTGTTAGTTCTCTTTCATTGCTAGGGGACGATATGGACCCTTGTTTAGAGGAGGTAGGGTCAGACTTTGGGACATGTCTGGGGGATTGGTTGACGACACAGGCATTAGGGCAGAAGGGTGCAGCAATCCTTTTAACTCCTCATATCTCACTTGAGGAGAAGATTTGAAATGGGGAATATGTAGATATTTTTGAGTTAATTGATGCAGATGGGGTACAGCGCTTGATGGAAGCCAAGACGGCAAACTGAAAAGACCTCTTGACAGCCTTGGAGGCATTAGGTCGCAGGTGTGTGGGTAAGTTTCGGCAGAGGACATGGAAAAATTGGGTCTTGGGTTTTGTATTTTATATGGCAGTGTGGTTGGAAAGGGAAAATTCTTTGGCCCTTCTGTTCTTGGCTTATTTTCTGACTATATGAGAGGCACAAAGGATACGGCCAGGTAATGAATGGCTATCCAGGTAATGAATGTCTATCCAGGTAATGCATGGCTACGGTATGATCAGAAGTTCCACAAAAGGAAAGCAGTCGACAAATTCATGCATTGGGAAGTCAGACACACTGATATCTGGTTGTCCACTATGATGGACAGCTTTGGATTGGGAAATAGAGTGTGTAAGTTAGCAGAAGGGGGTGTCAGAGTATGTTGGGCTTTTAATACGGGGAGATGTTCTTGGACAGGTTGCAGATTCTCCCATGCTTGTTCAAAGTGTATGGGCTCACATTCAGTGATGCAATGCAGTAGGGGTGAGAGTCAGTTTGGGGGCAAGGTGTCCTACTTTCCAGGTCAGAGAGGATGGAGTGGGCCTTCCATGGGACTACAAGGGGTGCAGGGCAGGGCCAGTTTTCATGGTTAAAGGGGTGGTCCTTTTGGCAAACTAGGGGCTGCCCAGGGGACCCACTCACCTATTAAGGTCCTGCGGGAGTTGCTGACACAGTATCCACCGCTGGCAGTGGCCAGGGAATTGGTTGAGAGTTTTTCGAGGGGATTTTCAGTCAAGTCTAATTTAGTGGGTGATGGTAAGGTGGGAAAAAATTTGAAGTCTGTGCAAGGGAGGGAGGATGTCTTGGGAGCTTTGATTGAGAAGGAGTGCCAGGCGGGTAGGTTGTTGGGCCCCTTTGATAGTCCACCATTCTCAATTTAAAGTGTCACCTTTGGGTTTGGTTGCCCAGAAGAGAGTGGGTGTGTTTCCCTTAATACATTATTTATCTTACCCTAAAGGCAAGTTTGTTAATGATTTCATCCCTGGGGAAGAGGTTTGAGTGATGTATATATCCCTGGAAGATGTGGTCTGCATCATTAGAAGTTTTGAGGGCCCTTGGCTGGCAAAGGTAGACAATGAGCCAGCCTTTTGTTTGTTGCTGATTCGGGAGGAGGATTGGACATTATTGGGCATGGTAGTGGGGGATAGTTTTTATTTTGACACAGCTATGCCAATGGGATGTACAGTTGCTTGTTCCACTTTTGAAAAGTTTAGTAGGGCCTTCCATTGGATATGGCAACAGAGGGTGGAAGGGCAGAGAGCAGTACATTACCTAGATGACTTCTTGCTAGTGGGTGAGGGGAAAGACAGGGCACAGGTGGTGATGCGTGAGTTTGTGGGGATGTGGAAGGTTTTGAGAGTGCCATTGGGTAAACATAAGCTTGAGGGCCCGCCGAAGGTGCTAGATTTCCTGGGATTGAATATGAATGTGGGTTAAGGTATATTTCATTTTCCAGTGGAGAAGATGGTTCAACTATAGGAGAAAATAATGTGGATGAGGTCCAAGAGTAAGGTTCAGGCAACAGATGTCATGGAGTTGTTGAGCTTTTCTTTTGAAAGGAGATAAAAGTAATCACCACAGGGTAAGGGTTAGCAAGTTAGCATGGGAGGACTTCGCTTTGTGGTCACAGTTTAACGGGATCACATTTTGGCAGACAGACTGGGTAGGTCAAGGGGATTTACAGTTGTTTATAGATGCAGCTGGGGGTTTGGGTATGGGAGCATTTTTTGCAGGGCAATAGTTTTCAGTGGCATGGCCTCCTCATTGACCTTAGGAATGAAAGCGGGATATTGCTTTCCTGGAGCTTAGGCCTATTTGCATCAGTGGTGTGGCAGGATCATTTGAGGGGTAGGTGGGTAGTGTTTAATTCAGAAAATATTGTGGTGGTAAGAGTGTTGCAGGTTAAGACAGATAAATCTTCACTATTGTTGTTGGCTCTTTGTAAGTTAGTGGTGCACAGTTTGTTGGTTAATTTTTCTTTTACAGGGGTGTGTGTGCCAGAGGTAAAGAATGAGATAGCTGACAGCCTGTCTCATTTTTAGTTTTCAGGTTTTGGCAGGTGGCTCTGACAGCAGCAAGGGACCCTGTGGTGGTATCAGATGAAATTTGGCTGATTGGGCAGCAGTGATCAATGGGTTGGTGCAGCAATTGTGGGCGGTATCCACCAGGAAAGCGTATGGTAGGGCATTGTTTGATTTTTGACAGTTTTGTGAGGCAATTACTGGAAGAGGAATGTGTGTGGTCAGAAGGTTTATTGCTCCATTATTTAGCTATGCTGAGGGCACAGGGCAAGGCAGTAAGATCAGTGAGGGTGGCAGTCAGACAAATTAAAGGACTGGACTAAGTCCTGGATAGTTGGGTGTGTGTTGAAAGGTTGGGGTAGAGGGGAAGGCCCGTCCAGGGATAGGAGATGGACAGTGACTACAGGGATTTTAAGAATGTTGTTAAAGGGTTTAAGCAGAATATGCAGCAGCTCAGAGGAATATATGATGGGGGGTACATTAAGTATATGGATGTACTGTGGAGCTTTCCATGTGTCAGAGTTATTGGGGGTCATTGGTGTGGGATGACATGCTGATATTGCCAAGGGCAGTGCACTTTAGGTTAAGGTCATCGAAAACAGATCATGAAGGGAAAGGGACATCTATAGTTTTGGGGGAAGTTAGGTCAGAATGGATGTATCCGGTAGTGTGGGGAAGGAGACTGTATGCGGCTAGAGAGAAGGGCACAGGAAGTAGTTTTTACATCAGTAGGTGGTAGGACGTTAACAGGGGAGCAGTTGAATTTAGTCATGAAAAGGGCTCTTTTCAGTGTGGGCTTAGAGTGGGACAAATTTTCTACTCACTTTTTCAGGATGGGTGGGGCATCTGATCTAGCAAAAGAACGCAGATCAATTTAAGTAATTAAAAGGGTGGGGTGTGGTCTTCTAAGGCATTTTTGACTTATATTAAATAAGGAGCGCTATATTTATTTTGTTGTTAATTTTTTTTCCCTAGGGGAAAGGATTGTCATTTTAGGCCATTCTTTCGTGTACTTGGCAGCCAGGCGGGCTGTGGGTAGGATCAATGGCATGGATTTGGACTTGCAGCATTTCAGATGGAAGGTTACCTGGCATGGTATTAGAGGGTTGATGTGGAACAGGATACTTCAGGTATTTATGATGTTACAGAACCAGTGGGGGTTGCCTCGAATTTTGTTGATTCACCTAGTGGGGAATGATTTGGGTGTGATACCGAAGAGGCAGCTTGTTTATCATATTTGTGAAGATTTTTTAACTTTAAGGAAGCTTTATCCATCAGTGTGTCTTGTTTGGTTGGAGATTATTCCTAGGTTAGTTTGAAGGAATGCAAAGAATCTTTCTGCAATTGAGAGGGCTCGTAGGTATGTGAATTTTACTCAGGCAAAACAGTTGAAGGGGATGGCGGTGCGTACTATCCAGCACAGTGAATTTGATGATAGGGATCCCATGTCATATAGGGCAGATGGGGTTCACCTTAGTGAATTTGGACTTGATTTGTTTAATTTGAATTTGGGGTTATTTTTGGAGGGATTGGTTAGTGGGGTTAAGGTGTGAGGGGGAACCATCCATGGGGCTGGTGGGCAGAGAAGGACAGGCATGACCCTCTTGTGTTCCCCCTCTGGTGGATAATTGGTGGAAGGATTTTGAGGTGGTGACAGAGTGATGGTGGAGGTGTTGTTGGTGGTGTTGGATTGATGAAGAGATGCTGAAGGTGAGTAGTCGAATGCTGCCTTGTAAGTGTGAGGATAAGTGAGCAAATGGGGGACGCTGCTTATTCCAAGGGTGAGTGGCTTATCAAAGGGGAATGTGACAACTTTCCCTAACAACATATACTTATGCTAAAACCAGTGGTTTTATTTTCTGAAAAGTTTCAGTTGCCTTTTCTAACACATTTCCTTACCTTTTGACATCTTGCATCTGTTTTTGTATAACTATTTCTAATTTCAACAAACATCATTAAAAATTATTAAACCGGTTGTCATTCCACTGCAATCAATATGTTTGGCTGTATTTGGAAAAAACATTGATTAAAATCAAATTTTTATAACTATGACAAACTACCTGCAATTGATAAACACTAACTGTTCTTACAGGACAAGGGGGGAAGCAGGTAATTTTTTAGGTTGAAAATGAGACTCTTGATTCAGTAAGACAAATAATTACAGTATGTGACACATAGGGGATGTATGTAAAAGCTTAAATGTTGAATAAAATCAATATCTATTGTCAAAAAGGTCTATGTCGATGTATGGTATTTTTCAAATATAAATAATTATTTTAATGTATTAGAACAGCAAACATGCAAAATCCTATAAACTACATTTGAACAGCAAAATGCACTCAGTAGCTTAACATTTAATCTCTTCAGGTCTCTTCTGTGAGTTGGATATTTTAAGTCACAAAGCACACATATTTTATTTTTCTGATTTCCTAACTCTCACCTTGTAGGTTTTGTCAGTGTGTGTGTGTGCATGTGTGTGTGTGTGTGTGTGTGTGTGTGTGTGTGTGTGTGTGTGTGTGTGTGTGTGTGTGTGTGTGTGTATGTGTGTTTGTACCTATACAAGTAAAAAATATATGTACAAAAATACATTAAGCATGCTTAGACATTGAGACAATAAAATCATGTTTGAAAATATTCTAAAACACAATCTTTAAAGATTGCTTTAATGTCTATTAGTATTTCAAAGTTATCATTTACTACTTAAGACACATGTTTACTAAACATGTAAGTACTTTATAATTACAATATATTAGGGAGGAACAACCCATTATGTTTTACAGCCTCCCATCTTTCTTGGGAGTCAGTTGTACCTGACTCCTTAAAATAGATGTACTGCATCACAATTTGTTAAGTGGTATGCTGAAGGCAACACACTCTGAAAGTGTACTTATGGATACATGTACAGTACCAGAGAGCACTCTAAAAGGGTACTTACAGATACATGTACAGTACCAGAGAGCTGATTGCTAAGCTCTTGCTATACATTGAGCAGTAACCAGAATTACATTACTTTCTCTTCATTTTTTTAATGGACATGATGTTTTCAAATTCTGAAGTAGCAACTGAAGGTTGGTTGAAGTGAGATAATAAAGCCCTGATGTGAAATAAAAGATTTTTGTGTTAGATGTCTTTATTACTGTCATTCTGCCATGCTTGGGATGAAATGATGCTCTACATTTTCACTGCATGTGTTCATCGTGTCTTTAAGGAGGCAGGTTTCTGAAAGGAGAAACACTGTTCTCTTTTACAGACAGGGCTTCCCCCTCCCCCAGTCCACCTCTCTCACTCTCTCCCCATCTTTATCGCTCTGTCTCGTAGTCTAACCTCTATTACAGGCTCTCTCTCCGTCTCTCTCTCTCTCTCTCTCTCTCTCGCTTTTTGTCTCTCTCACTTTCATATCTGTTGCTGACTGAGTGTATCACTGAATATGTGACAGAGAAGTGAGGTGCAGGACCTGCGTATGTTATAAAACTGTTTGACTTCTCACTCAGCTACTGCAGATTTCTATAAGTTTACTACACACTCCTTGGCTGACGTGCCAATTTCTGCAAAGATTTCAGCAAGAATAAACTGGTAATCATGTCTTAAAGTAAAGAATCTAAATCTAACTGGAGTTCTATACAATAATGCTGCTACAATCAGTTTGGAAAACCAATGAAAAGGGCAGTTTCTGACTTTATTGTCTGCGCTGATGTTAAAACATACCCATGGATGCAGTGAGGATTGCTGACACAATGTTAACTACCAAACATCTAGGATTTGTTTACTCTGGACTATATCTTTGGGCTTCCCTCTTTCTGGCACTCTGCAAAGGTAAGGCTAGAGCTGGGATTTTTCCATTGTAGGACCGTAAACATGCTGTCAATTAAGCTAAATGGATGCAATAAAAAGCTTGCAATAGATATGTTATGAAAAGATTTCATGTGTGTCCATTCTGGTGAATCTGCAGTGTTAAACTGCCCTGCATTCTTTTCAGAAGTAATTATTATAAGGAGTTAATGCATTGGTCTGAACAAATGGCCATGAATAGTTTGCTTTCTGATACACTTTATGCAGTGGTTACCACCTGGGTAAATAAAGTCAGTGATCTGTAGGCTAAGTTTTATTAATAAGCCTGAACACTACATCATTTAAGTTAGAGTATGCACACATTGGGCTTTCCTGTTCAATAAGGCAAAACTTTTTGTAAAACATCAATGCACATGCAACAAAGTACTACACAAATCTGTAATACACATATTACAATCAGTGAATCTGTAAACAAAATAATGCTGCTTAGTTACTGGTTCTGGAAGCATGAACTCAGGAAAAGTTTGAATAATGCTGAGCTGTAGTCTTCTTACTGCTGTGTGCAGGTTCAAAGGTATAGTGACACAAACTGTTACAACTTAAGAATAATCACATGTCATTTCCTCATAACTGATTACTGTTTTTTGTTTCCTATTTGACTTAAAAGCAGTTTGAAATTTATCAGTCATTGAAGGGGCATGAAGTAACTCATTCATTTTTTATAATACTGACTTGCTTCACAGAGAATGTTTACGAAAAAGTCAATGCCAGGTGTGCTGTCCAGGACTGGTCCTCTTCCTCTAATACACTGCAGTTCTCACATAAACATGTATGGAACAATGTTACTTTTAGAAGATGGATGAATGAATAAATAACTAAATATTCATTTTGTCACTGAACATCATTTTGGTACTAGATAATTCTGCTAATCTTTCCTAGCACCGGTACTAAAAGTATCATTCAGAAAATCTATAGAAAACTCCTTAGTGATTTGTTCATATGAATAGTGTGATAAGCTATCAGCAAAAGATGCATTAACAGGGCTCTCTGAACTTCTAGTACAGTTAGATGCTTCATAAATTATCATCTCTACGAGAAAAGATCAGCGAGCTGGTATCTGTTCCTGTCTTCTGCAAACAGTTTATAAAGTCCCTTAACAAAAATGATACACCAAAAATCAATACACCACAGCAGTCTCCTCTACAGAGCATTTAAGAACTCACCTATGCTTTAAACTAGTGTGTGTGTGTGTGTGTGTGTGTGTGTGTGTGTGTGTGTGTGTGTGTGTCTGTGTGTGTGTGTGTGTGTGTGTGAAGAATGTATCTGCATAATCCCCAGACCAGGAAGTACTTGGCATCAGATGTATTTTAAAGAACAAGGATATATTTATTTTTTATAGTACATATGTCAGGTGCTAACTATGACTAGAGAACTATGCCTTTGCTGTAAATTAATTTATCTTAGTCCTTTTCTTCTGCTGCATCATTATTCTGAGGACAGACTCATTATTACTTGCCTGGTAAAGCCCATAAAGAAAGCATTGGGAGAATAGCTCATCATCGCTACAAGAGACCCCCCCCAAGTCAGTATATTTACAGTGATGCCAGTATAAAGAGTGCAAGGAAATGTCTTATAATATTCAACTATAGTGCTGTTGTACCCATCACATGCAGTGCTGTAAAATGTGAACCTCTTACTCCACAAAGTAAAAATGAAAAGTAATAAGAAAACTCCAGAAATATACGGGGCAACTTAGACTGTGAGGAATTATTAAACTTTATTCTAGCTAGTTATGTTGGAAAGCTTTAACTCCGGCATAATTGTTGCCAAACTTAGTAAGTATATGGCAGGAAATGTAAACCTTTGGGTATTCCTATCAGTTGTGACCAGATGCTTAAGTTATCATTAGCATTAGTTGGTTTTCAGTTATAAAATACAAGTATCAGCAAACCTAATGCAACAGATACGTACACAGCATCCTGCTATGTATATGTGGTAACAGGAACAGAAATCCTCTTTAACATTTATTTATTGCAGCATTATTAAGGATGTGAACAATGTCTGGTTGCTGTATTTATTTTTATTTTGTAAAATGGACAGTGAATGCTTCTGGATGAACTAACATTATGTGAGCAAATCAAAAATGTACATATATTATACACCAGGAAGACATTTATTTGATGCCTTGACATAACAATAGTGACTCTTTTGCAAGCAGTAGACTAGGGAAGACTGATAATTTAATCTGCACTGGATGGTTGCTTCATCTGCTGTTACATCTATGATGAATACATTCCTACATTTCATGAGCTGGAACAAGATGATTATTAGAAATGCCCAATATGTATGCAAATGACAGGACAAAACCCACTTACGGTTATTAAACATGTTCACCTCTCTTGTCATGTTTACATATTTGGAATTCATAAATGTGTATAGTTTTCTATAATCATGTTGGCAGAATGTATGCAAATATGCATGATATGAACAATATTAACTTGGCATTTTTTAGAATTTAAGCTAGGAATATTAAACTCCAACTTTGGATAGAACATGCTAGTGACCATCATGAGTATATGATGTTTTGTTTCACATTCTTCAATTGATTATACAATACTAGGATGGCATAACTTTTTATTAATGTGCACTTTTTATTAAATGCTGTCACCGTTTCACTTTGCACAATTATATAAAGAAAGCACAGCATTATAGTGATAAAAAGTAGAATCCTGCTTCAGATCCAGCAAGGTTTCAAGGCTTTTCAGCCTTAACTTTTCAATTTCTTGCTTTTGGACCTCCAGTGAGCTCATTAATGCAGTTTTCTTTATTCTTTTTTTAATGAATGAGATGTACGCAAATCTACCTTTAACTTTTTATGTAATGAACGATAAATGTAACAGAACTGCTTCACAAAGGGCATGACTTGCAGTTTGCTTCACATGAGGTGTTGTAGATTTACATGCATCAGAAATCCACAGAAACTGTAGAATAATTTGCAAGATGCATCCTGCAGAGCCCAGGAGGAACATCACAATTAGTTTACAATAAGGCTGGCCAAAAAGGCATTCATGTGAGAAAAAAAATGGGAATGACATGGCAGCTGTATACATTATGGATAACTTTAGAGGAAATGTGCACTTCATTGCTTTTCATTTTCAGTTTATTTGTTTCTTAGCTGTTGGTTGCATGCATTCCAATATTAAAGCTTATGACCATACAGACTCAGAATCTGAATGCAAAATGATGTGTGTGTGTGTGTGTGTGTGTGTGTGTGTGTGTGTGTGTGTGTGTGTGTGTGTGCGTGTGTGTGTGTGTGTGTGTGTGTGTCTGTGTCTGTGTAAATATGTCTGTGTGTATCTGTGTGTTGTGAGCATATGCATATTACATGTCAATATGTGACTGCATGTATATGTGTGTGTGTGTGTGTGTGTGTGTGTGTGTGTGTGTGTGTGTGTGTGTGCGTGTGTGTGTGTGTGTGTGTGTGTGTGTGTGTGTGTGTGTGTGTGTGTGTGTGTGCATACCTGCATGTATAGTATCCTTCTTGATTGCCCAGATTTAAGCAGAATTTCCAGATGTTTGCCTCATATTTTTAGTCTCTTCCTCATAAAATTTGTGATTTTATGGCAAACCATGGGGTTGAAGCAATTAAAAAATAATAGGAATTTAAGTTTCAGACTTCATATCCTTCAGAAAATGCATGCTAATTTAAAACCTGTTATTCCAGCAACTTTCTAAGTTTATAAGAGAAATATTTAAAATCTGTCCCTATTTTTGGGCCTTTGTCCCCCCATTATTTTTGGATTTATCCAGATTTCTTGGGCTAAGAGTTTGAGAGGTATGATGTATAGACATGGTGTTTGGAGGGCTAGTGTCTTGAAATGAGTTTTGAGAGGGAAAAACATTCCCACATTGGATCATTTAGGTTGCATTGCACAGATGGAAACTGGGTAGTTAAGATGTTATCTCTCTCTTATCCAAGATGCAGCAAGCTACACATTACCTTGGCAGCATTCTAAGAATATGACGTTACATGCACCGCTCAAACACGCATACACACACACACACACACACACACACACACACACACACACACACACACACACACACACACACACACACTCACACATGGGAGAACAGTCACATGCACTAAATCATGCACCGATTCAGAGGTTTATAGGTGTTTACTAGGCTAATGACCACAAGGGCATTTTTAAGCCTAGCCATGTATCTCAAATCTCTGACTTGGTTTGATGCCCTTGATAAGTGTAAGCAGGGATTTGGGAGATGAAACATGCACAAGTAGGGGCCTGGGAGATGAACCACTTACAGGTTGCCTGTGTCCGTTAGAGACATAGATGCCAAACCATTAATGTCTACTAGTATGGATTTCTTTTGACTGTTTCTTGTCATAATTTGAAAACTCAGATTTCAGTGGAAATTAAAGTAAAAAAAAAAAACAGCTGTCTGGGGTACCATGAGATGTTCTGACAAAGGTGTACATATTTTGTTTATTGTTTGTTTTTAATTTTGTAGTTGATTGTATTTTCAGTTCGCAACACATATGATGCTTGGAATAGCAGTATACAATGAAGAGATATCACTAGAAGTAATGGACTGTGCAGGGCAGGAATCATCTTGACAATGTAATACTCACAGTAAGATCTATACTTATCAATGTGCCAACATGTTACTCAGCAGTTTGAGATTCATATAACAAAGAGTTTGGGACCCAGCTACATCTTAATGTTATAATCATGGGTTACACGATCAGTTCTGCGTGTCTGATCATCTGCTAGAATTTGCACTATGTTAGACTTTGATATTAAAGCTTGATGTACGATTTATATTTCTGAGAATTAGTGGCATTGGAAGTGATGCATTTTACTTACTTTGCTTTTCTATTCACAAAAGTCTGCATAAAACTTCATCAGATTTACACACTCAAATTCCACAGTAAACAATTCATATGCTGATAATTTCTTGACTAAAAAGAATTAATAATTGGAGAAGAATAAGTGACAACAGTACACAACAAATCTGGAAGTTTCAGGTTTACAATCATGCATTGTATTCATTATGCAAGATAAGATAAAACTATTTATGTGGTCATGATTTCCTTTTCTGTAGTTCAATGCCTCTTATGTAAAGCTAAAATATTGTTGAGAAGCAGCAACACACTGAATATAAAGAAAGTAAGGCAATATGCAGTTTTATTACATATTAAGCTTTGTACACTTTTATAATGTCTCAGTGTATCATGATGTTACATATGTGTTGATTCAACCACCATCAGATTGTTATTATATCATGTTTTAAAGTGGGCCAAGTACATTACTGCAAATAAATTATCAGGACTGAGTTACAAAAGTTGCTCAATTTTACCAGTGGTGGATTATAATAGGGGCAATGTGGGTGGTGATTTGAGGCACATAGCCCCGGGGGTGGGGGGCTGACTAGCTAATCAAATAATTTAATTAAAAAAAATGTTATGATCTGCACTGCTAGCTCACTGTAGTTAGTTTATGTGCTCATGGTAACCATTGGATCACTAAGCAAATGCATTTTGTTTTAGTTAAAAAAGGCAAAATGATGGACATTGCAAGTATTTTCTCTGTTTGCTTACAATATTTACCACATGTGCATTACAGCCTGGTGCTACTACTTCATTTATTTATGTTTAGGCAAAGAAACCATTCTTTGCCTATAAACAAACAAATAAAACAACTCTAATGAGTTTCTGTAGACCATTGCTACTCTCTGCTCATTGCCTTCACATAGTTCATCGGGAAGACAGCAAGCAGAATATGTTTAAATATTAAATAGCAAACTTGAGAGTTTAAGCTACCATATAGGCTCAATTAAAAGAGAAGTAAGTATTCTTTAATCCTGGCAGGCAACCAGATATAACACCACTTCTTGCTACACAGTTCTCCCCTTTTAGACATCATTTACCACACCCATAGAATTCATCTTTTCTTCTGTTGCTATCCAGTGCTTAACTATATTACCTCCACCATATTTACGTTCCTATCTTGGTGTACTCATCCAAATTCAAATAGCTACAATTTCATTCTGCTATGTCAGCTGCCATTTAGGGGGACCACAGGCTGGCTGTGAATGGAAGTAGCTTGTGTTACATGGTATGTAAAACTGAGTTGAAGCTGTCTGTGACTTTGCAGACTGTTCCTGACTTTGCCTCATGTTTGTATTTTGATTGCTGCCTCATAAAATCATTTGTTTATTTTTGGCATATCTGAATGTTGTGGTAGGTGGCAGAGTTGGTGTAAGTGAAAGTAACTTACCTTCTTGTCATTAATACATTTTAAAGTGTACATTATAGTAACTTGCTGGGACCCAGTTTAAAGTATGGCTGCAATTCTTTCTGGAGCAATTTTTAGCAGATTACCACCTGAGAGTTATGTATGTGATGGGCAGGGACTAAATGACTGATACTTTGTTTGACAGGAATAGCTGTCATTCCCAAGGTGATCATTCAGTTAACCCATTACCTACACTCACTTACTAGAACAACTTTTTGCTGCAATATTCAGTTACTGCAGTGCTTAAAAATATCTATATCTATATTTATATCTATATCTGTATCTATATCCATATAGGGGTCTACCTGACATTGCCGACATTCCAGAAAGCCGACAACAATATGGCGAATACCATATGATCGACATTCGGAATGCCGACAATGCAGAACTGGCATCCCACTATAGTGCGGAATGGAAAGATTTCCATTCCTGCACTGTAGTGTGATCTCGGAGTTGGTATATTAAAGCTATGGGGGTGTGGGGGGCAGAGCCCCCCTGCTAGCAGTTGAAAGGACATTTTATTTTCCTTTTATATGGTCTACTTATAATGTCGAGATTTCAGATGTTGGTCATATGGTGTCGGCCATATGGTTGTCAGCATTCTGAAATTTTGGCATTGTGAAGTGGATCCCCATCTAGATATATATACACACACACAAATGTTAGGAATGTTGGTAAGAACTGCAAATGGCAAACTTTTACTGCAAAGTTAAATGCCAGTAATTGATGGCAATGTGTGACATTATCTCTTTTCAACAATGCCAAAGACAATTGTACTACTACTTTTTTAATAAAAGGTGGTTTTGGAACATGATCACCTGACTTTTCTGCCCGTCTTCAGCAGTAAATGTGAAGAAGAATGTGTAATTATCACTGCAGGCATCTTAACATATACGAGCGTCTGTCGCCCTTTCCTTATCTTCCCACTTTTAGTACATTTTCAGTTTTTTAGCTAAATAAATAATATATATGCAGAGAGTTGGGGGAAATGCAGTTTTCCTTATATGCTAAAGTGACAAATAATGGTATCTAGCTGCCTGTATTTAGCTGTACGTGTAGTATAGTATGTGTATTTGTCACTGGTAAATGTCATCAACCATTCACTCTTTGCATGCCATTTATGTACTCAACCATTCGGTGTTTTTAAAATAACAACATTTATACTACTGCTGAATGAAAAACTGAACTATCTATTCACTTTTTATCTGACCAGCTTACTTCCCTAGTACTTGAAAATAGTTGCCCTTAAAATGAGTGTTCACTTTGGAACTTCTGTTTGCTACACCCAAGTTAGAGTTAATGAGCTGGAATTTTAACATTCGTCCTTTTTGGCTCCTATTAGAATATGAAAAATAGTAAAACTATTCCCGATTTTGCAGAATCCCTGACTTTGCCTCATGTTTTCATCTGTGCCTTATAAAATGATTGTTTCTTTTGACAAATCAGTGAGGATTGCTACACTAAATGGGGTAGAGTGGAGAATGTCTTTGTGTGAAGCAAAGTTGAAACTGTCTCTGACTCTGCCTCATGTTTTCATCTGTGTCTCATAAAATATGTGGGTTTCTAGCAAATCATTCAAACTTGAAGTCACTAAATGAAGACAGACATTTGACTTCCCAGGCTTCAGAAAAATGCATGTAACCTCAATAATGCTATTCTGATTACTTTCTACATATATCAGAGCAACACATAAAGCCTATCCCTGACTTGGGGCTTTTGTCTCCTATGAATTGGTTTATCCCTGATTCTTGTACTAAGAGGTTAAGAGATATTATTTTTTTATAATCAGATGAGGCTTGTGCAACAAGGTGGCTATAACTGTGCTGAGTTAGTGTTGGTGCTGTTTTTGGATGAAAGCAACTTACCGTCTGGTTGTTTGTTCTGTTAACCATCTGGCTTTGTGGGACTAATATACATTTATGTAAAAAAGTTAGATTACTTGTGGCTATTTTTTATGTGAAACAAAGTTAAAATTATACAGCTTCCAACTGTCCCTGATTTCACAGAATGCATTGATTTCTGCACTTATTTTGGTCTGCTCCACATAAACAGATCTCAAAGCTAGGCTGTTTAAACTGACCAAACAAGAGGGTATGTTATTGTCATTTGTAGTTATCTCCCATCCCCACCCAGCAATTATAGCCAAGTGAATCAACAGGCAGCATGCTTATCATTGATGCAGAAGGCTGTGGGTTCATTCCTACAACAGGTAGATTGATTGTTGATACTGCAGTGCAGCATGGGCGGGGGGGGGGGGTGCTGCACTCCTGAGTGTTGTAATCCTTTGGATTAGATGGAGGTGGTGGTAGCTCAGGTGGATGTAAAAGATCCCATGGCAACTACTGAAAACAGTATGGAAAGTTCCCTGATGCCCTGGCCAAATTTCTCCTAGTAGTATAAAATACCACTTGCGGTCTCCCGTGAAAAGCAGATACTAGCCTATTGGGACTAACCTGGCCAACAAAAGATAAATAAATAAAATAAATAGAATGTGTGGTTTCTGGAAATTCATTGTGGATTATTTATTTATTTTATTTCACATTTGTTTACTGGGAAAGTCTGACAGGGAGAGTGCCTATTTTCAGCACAGGCCCAGGGAGAAATGTTCCAGACACATGTCTTTGGAATGTGGGAGGAAACCGGAGCACCAAGAGGAAACCCACATGAATGCAGCGAGGACATGCAGACTCCACACAGAAGGCAACCCAGCTGAGAATTGAACCATAAAACCTCTTGCTGTGAGCTGACAATGCTAACTGCTGCACCACTGTGCTTCCCAAGATTATATTCCTTAATAATCATAGAGATTTGAGTTTCATTTTTTTCATATACTTTATATAATGCATGCCAATGTGTAAAGAGATTCTAGCAACTTTCTAAGTATGTAAGTGAAATCTGTCTCTAATTATGGGTCTTTGTCCATAATTCTAATGCTAAGAGGTTTCGATGTATTATTCTTTATCATAATCAGATGAGATCAGATGAGGTGTACACATCAAATCTGCTATAACTGCTGGATGGGGGTGGTAGCTGGCTGTGGATGAAAGTAACTTAACCTCTTATTTTCTCAGTCTAAACAGTCTGGCTTTGCAGTAGTGCAGATTTGTGTGAAATAGATTTTATTTACCACTATCAAACACTTGAGGTATACACAGTCACCATTGGGGATACAATTGTTGTGTATGGATGACAATGGCTAACATTGGCTGTCATGATGAGGTTAAACAATCATTAGTCTGTCTTTGAAGAATGAGTGTGCATTTCTCTAAAGTAAGTTGCAATAATTTACTGTGGTCTTTTTTCTTCACAATTGGGTGTATACAGTCAACTGGTTTTAGCTAGTAGTTACAGACACTGATGAAGTATAACAGCAGCAGTCAGAATTATCTTAGATCAGGAAAGTGAATCCAAAAGAGCATGAATATTTAGATATGGTCCAAATAAAATGTTTTGGGTGGGGCCCATGATTTGAAAACCACCCTTGGCCAAAAGATGCACTTAATCTGGCACTGTGTGTTACTCTGCTCCATATTTAATTTAGTATATATAAGTTATATACATCTTTATTTAGGTGATGTGTCCAAAGGGCAAGCTTTTACAAATTTAGGCTTAAGCTGATCTTTAAATGACTATAAAAGGATGGGTACATGGTGAGGTCTTTACGATTAGTAGAGAGGGATTCCCAGAGTTAGGGGCTTATAACTGAGAAGGCATGTTTAGTGCAGTGAATCATGGTCCTGTAACATTGAAGAAGTGCAACAAAGTGGTTAATAATTCTTAGATTGTAACTTGGGGGGGGGGGGGGGGCTCATCTGAAGAGGTTGGAGGAAAGGGAAATACAGAAGTGTAATTTGAAGTGCTTGTAGAGCTGGTATCCAGGAAGCAGGTTGGCACATTGCTAGGCAGGTATCCAATTAGCTTTATTAAGTGTGATACAATGATGCTCATTTCTGGGTGAGAAGGTAATAAAATGGCAGATAGAGTTGCTCTAGTTTGGATCACGGAGGAATTTTTCTTGGATGCTGCTGTAACCAGTGGAAGTCCATATTCAAGCTGTGCAAGTAGAATGCCTTTGCAAATGGCATTCCAGGAAAGGGGGACATTTTCTTTCACCAAGATAGCAGGAAATTAATTTTCTTCTATGTTTTCTCTAGGTGAAAGTGAAAGTTCTGTGTGGGTAAAACCACATACCAGGGTATTTGAAGAAGATGACTTGATCAATGGGGTTGTCAAGATCATCATGGATAAGATGTGACTGAGAATTTTTCTGCCATTAGGGGAAGTACCAAACAGCATTGATTTAGTTTTGAAAATATTCAGAATTAGCTTTTTGTTATTAAGCCATTTGATAGGAGAAAGGAAGTCCACTTGGAGTTGTTGTTGTATGACCGAGGAAGTAGATGTGAGTGAAATAAGACCATTTCATTAAACATTAGACAGTAGTGAGGGAGATCAAGTGGTAGATCATTAATGAAAATGAAAACAAAAAAAAGGAAGAGTCAAAATGCAACACATAAAGACTCCTTTACTGAGGTGGTGGAAGCAGAGAGGTTGTTCTGAAACTGAACAGAGAAGTATTGATTGGAAAGATACTTTTTAAACTGGGGAACTGTATCTGGGCTAATTCCAGTTTCATTTAGGTGATGTAACAGAATGTTATGGTCATAACAGATTGACATCTCTGTTGAGGTCAATAGAGATGGCTCCACTGAGTTGACCTTTTTCCATATCCAGGCAGATCTAATTAGTAAATGTCCTGTATGCTGCTCCTACCAGCCCAAAAGCCAAGAGTTCACTTGTGACATACCTTTAATGTGATGTTCTAATGTTTCAAAATCCTGAGGTGATTTTCACATGAGTTTGAAGGAAATGAGTCTATATCAATAAAAAGACATTGAAAACATATTCTTGCATAAAACAGGAGAATATTATACCAAGTCTCATTGCATAATAATGGAAACATACTAGAGTTTGATAAAGACCCCTGCACAATAAAAAAATGGATACAACCAAGTTCTGGTTATGCTAATGTATGAAAAAAGCATAAAAGCCATAATGTGAAGTAAGCGGTAGTATAACATAGTACTATTTGCATCTGGATGTGATTAGTTGTACTAGATGTGTATTGGACAGACCTGTGCCATCACCTTCTGCGTATCAAACCATATGAGTGAGCTCATCATTAACTGTTACATGCTGGCACTTTACATATCATGCAGCTTGATGTTATCTCCCTTCCAGCACATTATGCAGCCTAAATCATGCAGCCATGGAGCTAGTATACGTACAGGACTCCATCCACTGTTTCTCAAGAGCTGTGCTTGGATCTTGGGTAATTAAAAACAGCATGAACAATACACAGTCTTCCTCTTCCTTCTGCAAGTACTCAGCCCCACATGACAGGTTATTATCCTTTGTGGTGCAGGACATAAGAAATCAAGAAAAGCAGCACTACTGAAGACACGCTATTCTCACAGCTTCTATTAATTCTGCCATCATTGCTCATACTTTGCCATGAAAATGTCTGGTTCACTTACTGTATTTATTTATTTATTTATTTATTCTTCGTCTCTTTCGGCTGTTCCCATTAGGGGTTGCCACAGTGGATCATCTGTTTCCATTTCTTCCTGTCCTCTGCATATTGCTCTGTCACACCAACGACCTGCATGTCCTCTCTCACCACATCCATAAACCTTATCTTAGGCCTTCCTTTTTTCCTCTTACCTGGCAGCTCCATCCTTAGTATCCTTTACCCAATATATCCCGCTTCCCTCCTCAGCACATGTCTCGCCTCTCTGACTTTGTCTCCAAACCATCCAACCTGAGCTGACCCTCTAATATACTGATTCCTAATCCTGTCCATCTTTGTTACACCCAGTGCAAATCTTAATATTTTTAACTCTGTCACTTCCAGCTCTGAATCCTGCCTTTTTGTCAATGCCAGCATCTCCAACCCATATAACATAGCTGGTCTCACTACCCTTTTGTAGACCTTCCCTTTCACTCTTACTGGTACCCGTCTGTCAAAAATCACTCCTAACATTCTTCTCTACCCATTCCACCCTGCATGTACTCTCTTCTTCACCTCTCTTCCACACTCACCATTACTCTGGACTGTTGATCCCAAGTACTTAAACTCATCCACCTTCGCCAACTCTACTCCCTGCATCCTCACCATTCCTCTATCCTCCCTCTCATTCACACACATATTCTGTCTTAGTCCTGCTGACCTTCATTCCTCTCCTCTCTAGAGCATATCTCCACCTCTCCAGGGTCTCCTCAACCTGGTCCTTACTCTCACTACAGATCACAATGTCATCTGCAAACATCATAGTCCATGGGACCTCCTGTCTGATCTCATCTGTCAACCTGTCCATCACCATTGCAAATATTTATTTATTTATCCATTTATTTATTTATGTTTTGATTACAGGAAATGTGCACTAGTTCCTTGGTCCACTTTCACTGGAGGCCCCTGTAGAAAAGCTCTTCATATTTACAGTAACAATAGTAGCATTAACAGAATTGATGCAAAACATGACATATCCAATTACATAAAAATAACAAGGCTGCACACAGTTCAAAAAGTTCTAAATAAATACTGAAAAGGATAAAGACTTTATAATAGCTGTTTATGTCAGGAATATTTTGTGCATTGCAAATGATAACAAAAAGGTGGTTGAGGTAGGCAAAAGTTTTATCTGAGGTTAAGGTATGGCTAATACGTATCTCTCTTCACCCCAAAAAACAGCTGAATCATCACTTCTGATGGCACTTTACAGCTGTCCTAAGAATTCTGTACCTTTCATAGCACAGCTACAGAGGTGCATAATAGTTTTGTTAAGAATGAAGGTAGTAACTGCTCAAGGTTAAGTTAATGCTCACAACTGCTATATGCAGACACACAGGGCAAACTGACAATCATGCGAGAAACCACACCTGGTATCCCTATAGCACCAGGACGTGCCTATTAAATATGACATATTCTAACACTGTGCCTGTACAGAATTGCTATTTATAAATCTATTGCTGCTTCTAGACATATTTGTTAGTTTCAGGAGCATTAGTATATGTTTGCTGGCAGGAATGCTGCAACCAAATTGCAGGAATAAGAGCCTAAGCTCAAGAATAGCCAATAAAAAAAGCAAATTATGATATTTTTTGAAAATGCTTGCTGAACTTGGTATCCGACATAGATGGATTTCCACTGCTAATACCTTTATCACTGAAACAAAAGTACTTATTCTTATAGTGTAATATCTTTCATGAAAAATAACATTGAAATACAGACAATTTTTAGAGCATGTCAGTTTTATATGAATGAATATGATTGAAGAAAAAGGACAGCACATCTATCAGTGTTCTGTGACATATTATTTACCTGGGATTTTGCTTCAGTGTGGAAGCATTTATCAGTTACTTATTTTGATTATGTCATACTTTCCTAGAAAAACCTCAGAATAATCTAAGGCAGGCACGGAAAATACATACATATTTGTCTGTATATTTTTTATTTTCTGTCCTCTGCAAGTGTACACCTGTATGTCTGTAAGCATATTAGCCACACACACACACACACACACACACACACACACACACACACACACACACACACACACACACACACACACACACACACACACACATCAATATACTGCTTTGTACACCTACATGAGGTTGAAGTATGAGAATAAATGATGACTTCCTAATGGTTATTGCTTGTCTTACACAGCAAGCAAGGCTTCTCAAACAGACATCAGCAGAGGACAAAAATGCAGAGTGTCAGAGTTATTATTAAAAATGTATTTTCAGTAAAAAGCACAATGCTCAAAGAACCCCCCCTTTTCTCCAATTAGCCAAAACCCAGTGAATTTTGTAACAGGGAGGGGAAACCAATCCAAGCAAGTGAAGAGATGGGGTCGAGGCAGGATTGTGTGATTCCTGACTGGAATATTTTCAACTTAAGCTCCAGGAATTTCAGTGAAGGTGAACTTTCAGTACTTTCTAAAGGCTTTAACTTTATTCCGACCCAGAAAGCCCGTGTAACAGATGTGTTGACTGATTTCAAACTATGTGTGCATAAACTTAATTTGAAATTTATCTATGAAGGTATACCAGTTAGGAATGGTAGTAGTTATCCTATAAAACCTAGTGTAGCTAACTCCCCATTAGTCAACACTCTTAACATGTTTGCCAAGATGTGCAACGCTGAGTTGTATGCACTGTTGTATCAATGTCAAGGTAAAGAATTATGCAAAAATAAGTATTTTAATTTGACTAAGAATGAACAATCAGCTCTTTACAAACATTGTAACTATCAAGAGCTGTGCTTAATGAAGGCGAATAAAGGCAATGGACTTGTTATTATGGACATGGTTAAATATGATTAATTACTTTTTGATAAAAATAATTACACAAAAGTGTGCAAAGATGCCGTGAGACTTAGTATACATAACGTTGATTTAATAATACTTGATTTATTACATCAAGGTTCTACTGATGTCAATTTGTTTGATTTCTTACAAGTTGAGCAGCCTGAACTAGGCAAAATTTCCGGTTTACCTAAAATTCATAAGCATAGTGAAAATTCACCATTCAGACTGATAGTTTCTGCACCAAACAACAACACTGTTAGGATTACAGCTTATTTTGGATTTGGTATTAAATCCTATAATACAAAACAGTTTATATTATTTAAAAGATTAATGGCTTTTGGAGAGCCTTATAAGTTCAATGGAAAAGAAACTATGTTTTGTACATTAGATGTTCACCAAGACGAGGGAATTGAATTTGTAAGGTCTTATTTAGTTAAGTATACAGATATGACTAATTCTGATGTGAATACTATTTGAACTTTATTTGAAATAATTTTTTTTTAAGGACAGTATTTATCAACAGATATCTGGAGGTGTGATGGGTGCCACTGCTTTTTTCAATTTAGTTATGCTTTGGTGGGAGAGGAAATTCTTGGCTAAAATTAATCTTTTTCAGAATGTTATTTTCTACAAATGTTATATTGATTATTTGGTGTTACTTTGGACAGGTAATATGGAAAAACTTCTTTTGTTTACTGAAGAGATCAATACAAGTGTTCTGTGGTTAAAATTTGTTCTTAGCAGTACAGGATATACCATTAATTTCTTGGACACTCAAGTTAACCTTGACCTTGAAAATAGAAAGTTTAATAGTTGTATTTGGTGAAAAGAAACCATTGCTAATAATTACTTGCATTTTCATTGTTATCATCCTTTGTTTATAAAATACAATATTTTCGGAGACCAAGTTATACGACTGACTAGATTAATCAGTTCTGAGTTAGAGTTCCTTAAAGAAGTTGAAAATATTATTAAGTTGTTTTTACATAGAGGATATCCACTAAGTAAATTGAATCAAATTGCATTAAAAGTTATACAAGCCAAGTACATGGACTTTCCAGCTATTTTGAATGCTGGGTTTACACCAAAAATAGTTAATAGGACAGAAAATTATACAAAGTTTTCCTTCCCCATACATATGAGTTTAAATGATTGTGACATCAGAAATATTTTGGAACAAAATTGGAAAATTATTTTAGACAATTCTGACTTAAGTACGATTTCAGGAACTCGACTGAAATTTGTATATAAGAGAACCCTGAATTTGAGGCATTTATGGGAATGAACATATACTGTTTCAAATCATGAACATTTTTGAGGAACAGATCCTTGTAACAACTGTAAATATTGTAGATATATTAAGAAGTGCAGCAATTATTTCTTTGAGCATTGCAGTTTTCACTTTTACAAAAGATTGTCACAGTTGTAATACCATAGGTATAGTTTATCTGTCCACTTGCACCAACTGCCAAAGTTTTTGCATAGGAAAAACTATAAGGAAATTGTTCCACAGAATCAGGAAACATTTATTAGCTATTAAGAAATGTGATAACAATAATGCTTTAGTCAAACATAGTCAGAAGTGTTTAGACTTCAGGAAGTTAGAATTTTTGGTGCTTAAAAAATTATTTGTTGATTCTTTTAATAATTATTTAGAAAAACAAGAGCTGAAGTGGCAAAATTTTCTTAGAGTGGATTTTCCACCTGATATTAATGACATTATAAGCATAAAGAGTGTTTTAAAATATAAGATTATATGAATTTTTAGATTATTCGCAATTACTCTTTGTTGTATCTTTAAATGTTCATAGTTAATTGAGGTGTGTGTTTTAAAATGTGAGTTCATTAGTTGAAGCAAGCATGATGTCATTTTCACTTGTATTTAAACTTGTCCAATGAGTTTTATCTCAAATATTTTTACTGAATTTTCAAAAAGTTATATTATTACATATCTCTATAATATTTACATACATTTATATAGGTTAACAACAAATAACTTCAACAAAGATAATAAAACAACAAAACAAAACTGTTTTACATCGGTGTTTAGTTTAACGAGCATGATTACATCTTGACAATGAAAGATTCATCTCATGAGTTATTACAGTCTTTTTTTTTCTCTAGTATTTCAATCACTTTTTGCTACGAGTTGTAATAAGATGTTATTCTTTCTGTTTTTTTTCTGATAGTATTTAGTTCTATTTGTGATACATTTAATATGATGCTTCTGTATTCTTTAAATGTAGAAGAAGTCTCACTTTTCCAATTTGTTGTTATGATTTTATGTGCAATGGTTAATAATCCCCATAGGAGTGGAAAATTTGTTCTAGGAGCATTAAATAAAATCAACAATTTAGACAACTGAAATTTAACATTAAAAACTATAAGACATAATTTATTTTCACCCAATATGTTTTAAGCAGTTGACAGTCATATAGCATATGTTGCCAATCTATTTTCAGTTTCATTTTACACCTCCAGCATCCAATATCTTGTTTAAACATTAGCTCCATTTTGTGTGGTGCTATATAAGATCTACAAATAAATTTCATAGGTTCATAGGTTGGTACTAGGCTATCGGCCCTAGGGCCTATATAAGCCTAGCCATAACAATCCCCTGGCTATTTCATCCTACACTATATACTCTCTTGGACCCCTGTCTAGCAGGGCAACTGATGTGATTCTCGGGGTGAATTTTCTATCTCCCATCCAATCGTCAAGGTTCCTTTTGAAGAGGGGCAAAGAGGTGCTCTGCTTGACATGTATGGGCAGTCTATTCCAGAGTCTGGGGAGTCTTTGGGTCAGGAATCTATCCCTCCAGCATGTTTTGTTCATTGTGATCGCATGGCTTAGATCTCTAGAGCATGTGGCTCTGAGGGATTGGGATTTCTTGAAGTGTAGAATGTCCAACAGCTCTGGGTTTGACATGGCCTTGTATGTTAAGCAAAGATCACCTCTGAGTAGACGATGTGCGACAGAGTATAGCAGGAGTTTTTTTAGATGCTCAGCATAGGGCATCTGCTTTAGGCCTGTGATTCTTTCCATGGCCTTTCCAGTTGTTGCAGATGTCTTGGGAGGTACATACCAACCAGGGCGCTGTATTCTATAATGGGTCTAACGAGGGATGAGTACAGTGAGACAATGACCTCCTTTTTTATGTATGAAAAGCCCTTAGTGATGAGGTGTGCCATATAGAAGGATTTCCTTTTTTTTTTTTTTTTTTTTTTCAAAACAGGTTTATTGTTTTAACATATAAGAGAAATATCATAACAATTTTATGCAAGTAATTAAAAATAGGTATTATTATAATATTCAACAAAACAACTAAAGTATTTACAAAGACATCCACTACAATCAGATCAATTAATTAAACTAAAATACCATGCTATTGAAATTAAATTTTTTTTAACAAATTTTGTAAATTATCCCATACAATAAAATAAGATGTTTTTCTATTTGTTCTAGTCCTAATTGTGTTTATTTACATATGGCACACTATATTCATAACATTTTTAAATTCATTGAACGAAGGAGGTGTATCTGAAATCCAATTTCTAGTTATTATTTTCCTAGCCACTGCTAGAATAGACCATAACAAGGGAAGCTTAACCTTTTAACACTTTGAGGTACAGGTGTGTTGAATAATATAAGAGATTTAGAAATAATGAAATTATCTGTAAAAGAGCCTGCAAAAATTCATTAATTGACTTCCAGTATTCTTTCAATTTTATACAGTCATAAAACATATGAGCCCAGTCAGCATTAATTTCTACATTACATCTCTTACATAGATTATCTTTATTATTTATTTTATTCATCATCAAAGGTGTATAAAAGATCTATGTAAAATTTCCATGTATAAAGTCTCCAGACAATGGAAGACTTAGTTCTATAAGCAGATTCCAATATATATTGTTTATCTTGTTGATTTGGTGGGTCCCCACTAATAGAAGTGAAATAATTCCAGTATGAATCTACACTGTAAAAAGTTTCTTGTCTGATAACTTTATGTATGTATGAAAGTTTACCTTTATCAGAAACTTTATGTTGTAAATTTAATATCAAGTAATCAATCAGTGTTGGAATAGATTCTTTAACAGTTATAGACATTAAATCTATTTTATTAATGAGATGTTGTCTAAAGGTCTGAACCTCTAACCAGCAAGTTTCTCTTGGATCAAATTCTTGTTTTAAGAAATCTAGATTTTTAACTTTATTATCAGATATCAACTGATACCAGTACTTTAGATCATTATCTATAGTTAAATGAGTTCCTTCAGAAGTAGATGACAAAAGCATACCCTGAGTATACATTATAGGAAATACAATAAAATTCCATTCCCTATACTTAGGGTGCATGAATATAAAGTTACGATAACTAATAATAATATTTAATGGGTAACAAACCATATGTTTAGGTGTAATAGGTGAAGTACAAAATTCCTTTAGTAACCATAACATGGAGTTATTTACAATCATATTTTTATGTGTTAAGGAGATTTTCATGAAGTGTATACTAATTAGCTCCCAATAATCTTTCCATTTTGTGACATATGACTGATCTATTAATAAAGTAATAACTTTTACAATAGAAGAGATAGTATATAAATTAAAGTCTGGAAAATAAATACCCCCTTAAGACCAGCTATTAGTATGTTTCTTTAATGCAATCCTAGGTCTATTAGGTGCCCATAAGAAATTTAACATTAGTGTGTTCAGTTTCTTGATAATTATTTTTGTAGGTGGAAGTATTATTGATTGTATTAAGTATAAAATCTTGGGGAATATTATCATTTTAATAATTGTAAGTCTCTCCTCCATAGTAAAAAACATACTATTCCAGGTATTAAAAAGATTTTGTATATTAAGAAAACAGGTATTAGAATTATTATATATAATAGATTTAATATCTTTAGATAGTATTATACCTAAATAAGTTATCTGACCTGAATTGGGTACATATTTAGTAAAATCACTAATGAGAATATTTTTTTGTGTATATATATAGGTAGTATTTTAGTTTTTTCTTCATTGAATATTAAACCAGAAATACTTTTAAAATTCATCATGTTATCAAATAGAGACTGTATAGAAGAATTAGATCCTGCTGATGTAATTAGAACATCATCTGCAAAAAGTTGAATTTTGGATGTTGTATTTTCATCTATTTCAAAACCCTCTATGTCAGTACTGTTTCTGATCAAATTAGCCCAAGGCTCCATTACTAAAGTGAATAATAGTGGAGAAAGTGGACATCCTTGTTTTGTACCTTTAAGAATGGGTATTTTTGTGAAACATATGTTCCTACCTTAATATAAGCCAACGTTCCTTTGTATAAATGTTCAATTAGATTTACAAATGCATCCGAGAAGTTTGTGCACTTCATTAAGGTAAACAGATAGTCCCAACTTACTGAATCAAATGCTGAACTTATATCAAGACTAATAAGTGTTAAATCTTTCTTTTTCCTATTTGCAAAATCTATTAATGTTAAAGTTCTTCTTATATTATCAAAAGTATTTCTATTTACAATGAAGCCTGTCTGATCTATATCTATAATGCCGGGAATGATTGTCTTCAATCTATCAGCAAAGATATTCATAAACATTTTATAATCAACATTAAGTAATGAGATGGGCCGATATGAAGAACATCTAGTTGGATCTTTATTAGGTTTTAAAATTGGCGAAATAAACGTATATTGCCAAGATGGGGGGGTTATTAACTCAGTTTGGGCCAAAAAAAAACCTTATGTATTAATGAATATGTATTTTTAGAAAGGATTTTATATATCTCTGGTATAATACCATCATTACCCGGTGCTTTGTTTGATTTAAGCTTATTTATTTGTGTAATAACTTCTGTATATGAAATACTCTTGTCCAATAGTTTAATCTGTTGTTTATTAAGCTTTTTATTCATATTTGTGGTTATAAACTCCTTTATTTTATCTTTAGGTTCCATGTTAATATTATTATGGTTAATTTTGTGAAAGTGATTTCTAAATTCATCTAGTATTTCTGGTATACTAGAAACATTCTTCTTTTCCTTAGAGAAAAGATTTCTTTGATACGGTTTTGTTTATTCAACCTTTTGTTTTATTTTTAAGTCTATGTAAGTATTTGGGGCTTATTGAATAAGACAAAACTTGTATTCTCTAAAGTTATTTTAACTTTATGAGTTAAAATTTCTTTGTATTTCTCATTTAGTTTGTTTATTTCTTCAATAACTTTCTTGTCCATAATATTTTCTTTATTATTATGTTTATAAGAGTCTAATTTACTTTGAATATCTAACAATTCCTTATCCCAAGATTTCCTTTTATTATTATACCATCTGATACTTTGTCCATATAGATATGATTTTAAGGCATCCCAAACATAAACAATGGAGACTTCAGGAGTGTTATTTATGTCTAAAAATGTTTTACTTCTGAAAGTATATATTCTTTATAGTCTTTTAGTTGAGTTAAGTATGCTGGTATCCTTTTGA
>NC_056751.1:74039198-74134198 GCF_019279795.1 Protopterus annectens | reverse complement strand
TTTTAGGGAGCCATGTTGTTAAAAAAGAAGTAATATTGTTACCTTCAATATTTTCTGGCAGTCCAAAAATCCTAATGTTATTCTGCCTAGATCTATTTTCCAGGTCATCCAGCTTTGTTTGTAAATGTGTATTTTGTTTCAGCAGAAACTCAATGTTGATTTCTTCTTCTTGTATTCTATTTTCCATGTCATTCACAGCTTCTTCTATGCCTGTAATCTGGATCTTCTGTTGTTGCAGGTCCATATGTAACAAGTCTATTTATTTTGTAGTTTTTTCTATGAAAGTGTCTATTTTAGTATCCATTTTATCCATCTTAGCAGTAAGTTGCTGGACTATAATTATCAGAGTCTGAAGTTCTTTCTTGATGCTGGAGTCTTGAGAATTTGTCTTACTGGAACTCATTTCCGACTGATAAACTGACAGGAAAATTTCCAAAGTAATTTCTGACAGGAATATTATTAAGATTTCCTTTCTTTTTTAGATATAGTTCAAGAACTATATAAAACAAACATATTTAGAAAGAAAATTACTTCAAAAATTAATTTTTTAAGTAATTAATTCCTGTCAATGTAATGAAATTGGTGGAGCTGAAGAAATCTGCTGCTATCCTGTGTTCATCCTTGGCCACGCTCCCTTATAGAAGGATTTCCTGACTGTTGTGGCAATGTGGTTATCGAAGGTAAGACCACTGTCCACCTGTGTCCCTAAGTCTCTTATCACACTTTTGGTGTTTAGTGTACTGCCACCTATGTGGTAATTCATGGGTACATGTTTTTTCCCAAAGGGGATAACTATACATTTCTTGGCATTGAGCTTGAGCCCATGGCTCTGGCACCAAGCATCTGTTTCTGTAAGGCCCTTTTGTAGAATATCCACATAATTTGGGGATTCAATAATGGCTCACAGTTTGCAGTCATCTGTGAACTTTGTTAGCCAGAGTCTCTTAGTGTTGGCCTGTACATCAGAGAAGTAGATGCCAAACAAGATCAGTCCCAGGACTGAACCCTGATGTACTCCACTTGTCACTTGTCTGGAGATGGATTTGGAGTCAGCTACTTTTACACTGTGGATTCTGTCAGTAAGCCAGTTGGCAACCTATCAAGTGGCATAGGAATCAATGCCTAGCTTAGTAAGTTTATCTATGATTCCAGAGTGGGGGATGGTGTTGAAGGCCTCGGCGAGGTCCAGATAGGCTGTGGGGACTGCCTTACCCTCATCGACAGCTCTGGAGACTGATTTGAATAAGTCAATCAGGTTCAGGAGACAAGATCGTCCCTTCATGAACGCAAACTGTGTGGGGTCCAGTGTTTGAAGGTTGTCAATATCTTTGTTTGTAAGTTCCATGATAATACGTTCCATGGCCTTGCAGATCAGGCTCATCAGACTGATGGTGTGCTAGTTCCCAGGATCCAAGGTGGATCCCCCCTTGTGGAGTGGGATAAATGCAGCTGTGCACCACTCAGTGAGCATGAAGCCTGAGGTGAGGCTATGATTAAACATGATACTTAGGTGAGGTGCCAGTTCATTTTGTAGTTCATGTAGTACCCAGCCTGGGATGTTATCTGGTACCATGGATGCTGTATTCTTAGCTTTGGAGAGGGCAAATTTTACCTGTGTGGCCATTATTACCAGAATTTGGCAATATTTCTATATTGAGATGGGCCCTTTAAGGGGTGAGAGGAGGGTAAAGTTGGCACTGAATCGATATGCCAGGATATTGGCAATATTCTTGGGATCAGTATATATAATGCCATTTTGTTGTAGCTCAGAGCAGATCTGAGCATTGCAATTTAGATTCTTGACATAGCTATAGAATTCCTTGTGGTTGTCTTTGGAATCTTTGGCAATTTTATTTTCATAACTAGCTTTGGAGGATTTTATGAGGAATCGCAGCTTCTTACTGAGGCTGGTATTCCATGTGAATAGTTCCATTGTAAAGAAAGAATTATTTATTTTGCACAGGCAAGTATTAACTTTCTGTCAGAGTCAGTAGGGAATTCATTATTGGTAGTTTTATAATAGTCCCCCAAATGTTCTTTATGATATAATTTTTTATGATTATTTTATATATGTTTGATTAGTAACCTTTTCCATAACAGGTTGTGTTGTAAAAAATATCATATAGTCTATAAGTTTAGGCATATTTTGTTTAATTGCTATTGGCATGGTTTCCAATCTGTTTGTGATATATATTTTATATCTTGAATTATTAGCCACAAATTAATATCTAGGTTGAATTTACTTGTTACTTCTTCCAGTGTTAGAACTTTCACAGACTATAAAAATTTATGCTAATAAATCAATTAATTTCTCTAAAAAAAGAGGCAAAACTGGGTTTACCAGCCCATTTTAAACAAGAGATTTTCAGGGGAGATTGTGAAGTTTACACCAAATGTCAAATTTGATGGACACCTTTCATTTGTATTAACCTACAATTTGGCCAGTAATGACATGTGTACTACAATTAAGAAAAAAATGGACATTATTAAGTAATGATGAGACCCTAGCCAAGGAATTGGGTGTTAGACCTAAATGTATATATAGAAGAGATCAAAGTTTTAAAGACATCTTGGAAAGGCATTCAAATATTTCCTATGGATTTACTAATAAGAGTTCAGATAACTTTACATGTGGGAGGTGCAACCAATGTTCATATATTTTAGAGACAAAGGATCATTTTATATTAGGTAAGTTTAGGATCAATTTTTATTCACAGTTTAATTGTCAATCAAAAAATATTTCTGATATTCATAAGAGGGTTATGACTAATGCATTAAGTACATATATTGATAACTTTAAGGGCTATCATTTTAAATTTTTAGTTATTCAACAACTTAATAATGATCCACAAGGTAGGTTGGTGTTAGAACACCTGGAGGCATGTGAAATTAGGTGGCATATACGTCTCAATGTCACCATGGCCCCAGGTTTAAATGATAATATAAGTATTACTAGTATTTTAAAATTAAAAAAATATGGGTGCATTGTGTAATTTGCTAATATTGGTAATAATTTCTTCTTAGTGCTTTTTAATTGTTTATCTAGCAATTTGCTGTGTTTAACATATTATTTTAAGATGTTTGTATATGTTGTATTTACTTAGGGTTGTCTCTTTAAGTGTTTGATTAATTACAGTTAATTGACTAATTGCTTTTTAAGGAGTATATAAAAGGAAAGTGTTTTGCATAAAGTTGATCTGAAGAAGTCCTTTTATTATTTGGGATAAAAGCACTTAACCTCCTTCAATCATAGTCAGTAGGGAATTTATTATTGGTAGTTTTATAATAGTCCCCAAAATTTTCTTTATGATATAATTTTTTTATGATTATTTTATATATGTTTGATTAGTGACCTTTTCCATAAACAGGTTGTGTTGTAAAAAAGATCATCTATTCTATAAGTTTAGGCATATTTTGTTTAATTGCTATCTGCATTGTTTCCAACATGTTTGTGATATATTGTTTTATATCTTGAATTATTAGTCACAAATTAATGCCTAGGTTGAATTTGTGTGTTACTTGTTCTAATGTTAGAACTTTCACAGACTATAAAAGTTGATACCAATAAATCAATTAATTTCTCTTAAAAAGAGGCAAACGGGGTTTACCAGCCCATTTTAAACAAGAGATTTTCAGGGGAGATTGTGAAGATTACATCAAATGTCAAATCTTATGGACACCTTTCATTTGTATTAACCTAGAATTTGGCCATAATGACATGTGTACTACAATTAAGAAAAAAATGGACATTATTAAGTAATGATGAGACCCTAGTCAAGGAACTGGGTGTTAGACCTAAATGTATATATAGAAGGGATCAAAGTTTTAAAGACATCTTGGAAAGGCATTCAAATATGGATTTACTAATAAGAGTTTAGATAACTTTAAATGTGGGAGGTGCAACCAACGTTCATATATTTTAGAGACAAAGGATCGTTTTATATTAGGAAAGTTTAGGATCAATTTTTATTCACACTTTAATTGTCAATCAAAAATGTGGTTTATATTAGTAAGTGTTTACATTGTCCAGCTTTTTATATTAGTAAGACATCCAGGTGTTTTAAGAGTAGAATCTATTAGCATATTTCTGGTATTAATACAGGGGTTATGAATAATGCATTAAGTACACATACTGATAGTTTTAAGGACCATCATTTTAAATTTTTAGTTATTCAGCAACTTGATAATGATCCGCAAGGTAGGTTGGTGTCAGAACACCTGGAGGCATGTTAACTTAGGTGGCAGTTACTTCTCAATGCCACCATGGCCCCAGGTTTAAATGATAATATAAGTATTACAAACCTTTTAAAATTAAGAAAATATGAGTGCATTGTCTAATTTGTTAATATTGGTAATAATTTCTTCTTAGTGCTTTTTAATTGTTTATCTAGTAATTTGTTGTGTTTAACATATTATTTTAAGATGTTTGTATATGTTGTATTTACTTAGGGTTGTCCCGTTAAGTGTCTGATTAATTACAATTAATTGACTAATTGCTTTTTAAGGAGTATATAAAAGGAAAGTGTTTTTTTACTTAAAGTTGATCTGAAGAAGTCCTTTTATTATTTGGGATAAAAGCCCTTAACCTGCTTCAATAAAGTTCTAACTTGGTTGGTTTTTGGTGTTCACCCCTTCCATATCTGTTTTTATTATTGCTGTGGACTGTCCTATGTTTGGTTATCATTTCTCTTAAGAGCTTTGATTATATGTATATCAAAAGTATTCATATTGCTCAGTGTACATGCAATAGGGTGTAATAAAAATGATCAAGCTTTTATGATTGGGTTTTTATTCAAAAGGTTTTTATATGAATTTAATATTGGTACGGCGGTAGCGTTGTTACCTCACAGCAAGAAGTTCTCCCATTCGATTCTCGGCTGGGCTTGGGAGTGCCTTCTGTGTGGAGTCTGCATGTCCTTCTCATGGTTGGGTAGTGTTCGAAAGACATGCGTGCGCAAATGGGCGTGCCTTTATTGAAGGTTAGGCATCGAGCTGGCACCTCGGCGTTTTGTAAAAATCTACTGCCAATCATTAGCAGACCGGAGTTCTGCTGTGGTGACCCCTTGCCGGGAAAAGCCAAAAGACAAACAACATGTTATGAACTTGGAGCTTATATGTTTATGCTTATTTTCTGTTATGTACTCTCTCATCATCCAAAGAAAATTATTCGGTACTATTTCTGCACATTTTGGTGACAATGTAAGACCTGACTTTGACCATATTCTTTCATGTAATTGCTTTCACTTGACTGTGTAAGATGTATTTATCCATAATGATATTATCTTTATAATGGATGACAATGCATATATTTGTATATCCAGAAGACTAATTCCTCCTGTTTCCCAGTAATTTAAATGATAATTAATAGCTATTCTAGGTTTATTAGGGTGCCATAGGTAATTTAGCATTAGCCTATTAAATTGTATTATATATAATTTAGAGGGGGGAAGAGAAAAGGTTTGCATATAATATAATAATTTTGGAAAAAATAATCATTTTAAATATAAAGTCTGCCTTCCATTGGAAAAAAATAATTTATTCAATTTCTCTATGAGATTTTTAATTTGATTTAATATATTGGTGTAATTCATTGTGATTGTTTTGTCCAGATCATTTGTTACTGTAACCGCTAGATAATTAATTTTATTATCAGCTGCTAAATATTTGGAAAATTCTTTGTCTAAATCTTTCTTGCTATAGTTAATAAGTAAAACCCCTTTCCTTGCTTTCATTAAATTTAAGGCCCAATGGCCTCTGAAATTGCTCAACTGAGTTTAATTAAGCTTTTAGTGTATTAGCATTATCATTCAAGGTTAACAAAATATAATAGCTGAACCTTCATTTCTAGACTATTATCAAGTTGTATACCTTTAATATTTTCATTCATCATAATACTGCTTGCAAATGGTTCAATGACCAAAGTGAACAATGAAGGAGACAAGGGGCATCCCTGTTTTGTGCCTTTAGTGATTTCACTAGGCATAGCAAAGCATGAACCTATCTTTATGTATGCAAAGGATTTTTCATAAAGAGATTTAATTAGTAGTGTACATTTTTGTGAGAATCCAAATTCTTCTAAAACCAGCCACAAATAATTCCAGTGAACTGAATCAAATGTATTATTTATGTCTAGAGTAACCATTGTCATAGTTTTCTTTGTAAGATTAATATAATCAATTAAAGATATGATTCTCTTTATGTTATCATATTTGTTTCTGTCTTTTATAAAGCCAGTTATAGCTTTGTCAATTAGTAATGGAAGTAATTGTTTAATTTTAGCTGCATGCATTGCAATGAACATCTTGCAATCTACATTCAGTAAGGATATTGGCCTATATAATGAGCATTCACTTGCATTCTTATCTGGCTTCAAAATTGGAGTTATAACTGTGTATTTCCATGAAGGAAGAATGTTCTTGCCATCTTTTACTAAAGTGAACACCTTTAAAGTAGTGTTAGTGCATCATTAGTAATTTGAACATTTCTAGTATAATATTATCTATACCTGGAGCTTTATTTACCTTTAACTTATGAATTTGGGATTTAAGTTATGTCATTGTGATTTGTTTATCTATTAACTTTATACAATCGTCTGATAATTTAGTTTTGGTATGTTTCCTAAAGAAGGCTTTTAATATATTTTACGGTTCTATTTTTTTTTTTTTTGCTTTGTGCATTTAGTTTATAAAAATATAATTTAAATGATTTTAGTATTCCTTTAAGTCTGATACTTTCTTCTTAATGTCTGGAATATACATTTCCTTTATCTGATTTGCTTTTGTTATCTTTTTAGTTCTATTTGCTATTCTTTTTGATTTCTAAGGTTCATTCAGTAGGTATATAGCTTAATTTTCTCTAGATTGATCATTGTCTTGTGGTGTAGTGCCTCTAAGTATTTTTATTCATTTCATCAAGCTCATTTGTTAAGTCTTTTCTAAGTCTTACATTGTTCAACAGTTCAACAGTTCCATTGCATTTTCATATTATTAAACCATGCTAAAACTTTACCATATAAGAATGACTTCAGTGAGTCCCATACATATATCTCAGATAAATCTTCAGTAAGATTTATGTCCAAAAAGTTCTGTATCTCTTTAACATAAAATTCCTTAAAATCTTTTGGATTCTTTATGTATGCTGGTATTCTGAATATATTTCTTTGTTTTGTATCAAGTCTAAATCAAAATTAATTGCATTATGGTCTGACAATGGGCATGTGATTACTTTGACTTTATATAGTTTTACAGTTAGCTCTCTTGATATGTATATTCTATCTCTTCTTGATTGCATACCATGTCTGTGGGAATAGCGTGTGAAAAATAATGAATTTGGATCAGCATAGGTTGGGTAGCGTTTGAAAGACATGTGTGTGTAAATGGGCATGCCTTCGCTGAAGGTTGGGCATTGAGCTGGCACCTTGGCATTTCATAAAAATCTACTGCCAATCATTAGCAGACCGGAGTTACGCTGTGGCAACCCCTTACCAGGAAAAAGCCGAAAGACCAACATAGTTATTAATGTATACAATGTTAAAGGTGTCAAGCAAATCAGATAGTACCTTTGACATTATTATTTTCTTATGTGTGTTTTGAATATCAGTGTCACAGTCATTCATTATACAGTTGAAGTCTCCTGCCGTTATTTAATTTTCTTTGGAGTGGTGAATAATGTCATCCAAGTGCCGCTTTGCCACTTGACACCTAGTCCAGGTATCCAATAGATATTTACTAGTGTATATATATAGATATATATATTTTCCCATTTAATGATATTGTAACTAGACAAAACATCCCTGATCTATCGCGATATGTGTTTATGTTTTTGCACATTAAGATTGAGTTTTTCCATAAAACTGTGACTCCCCTCTTTTTTTTTTTTTGCTTATAATGGGAGCTTACTAAAACTGTATAGTTATTTGTATTAATCTTATTTATGGCTTCTTTTACACTTCTTGTACAAGGTGTGTCTCCTGCAGAAAAGCAATTTGTGCATTGAGCATTCTCAAATATTTTAAAAGACTTCACCTTTACAATTATTGTTTAAACCATTTATATTGATTGAAAAAACATTTCATAGATAAGTTGTTGCTACCAGAATTGCGAGCCATATGTGAATACCTTTACCACAGGATGATCAGATTTAAATGAGTGAAGTGACTTTTTCCATCTGTTATGACAAAGTAATTATTGTTTGTAGGCACCCAATTTAATAAAAGTTAAACAATAAAACATTAACAACAGAAATAAAAAACAGTCCAAACCTCCCATGAGGAAATTAACCTAACCTTTGAATAGCTTCACCATTCAAGTGTACCCTCTAATTCCTCTTCCAAGACTCATTTCTTAATCTAATTAATCATATTTATTTGACAGAAAACAGCTTATTATGCCTCTTTAGCTTTATATATAATATATTTCTTTAACAATGTAGAAGATTAATCACAGAATATTATTTCAAGCATAGCCACAAAAAACCCTAATCAGTTTGTTTAATAGTATACTATTTCTTTACACACAGACATTTTAAAAGTGAATTTCTCTTTACATTCTTATATATTTGATCTTTCTTTATGCTTTTCCCAAAAGTGTATGACAAACTTTTTCTTTCATTTAATTTAAACCAGTGTGACTATAGTGGCAGTATTATACTGTTATATATTTTCATCTACTTTTCATCATTGTTCTTCTTTAATATTTTGTTCATTTATATCAATGTCGGTTAGTTTAAGAGTGTATTTATATACATTATTTCACTTTTTTCAAACTTTCTTACCTCTGTGATATAATTTCATTTATTACGTTTAAAGTTGTTTCAGTAATGCACTTTTAAATAAAAGATTGTAATATCCCTTTAAGAAGCCAAGAAGTTCAAACAGCCCATGTTTGACCTATAACGCAACTACTCTCATCATTTCTGAGCCATTTTGTTTTGTTTTAAAGTATTTGCACATTTGCAAAGGGTGTTTAAGCTTCCTAAGAGATTAAACTTGCAAAATTTCTTCTTTAAAACATGTACCAATGTGTTATAACTGGCCACCTCAGCGGGAAGCTGAGAAACAAGTAAGTAAATAGTGTAAATGCTTTGATGTGAGTCATGAGCTTTTTGAAGCTTTGACATCTTTCCCCTTCACTGCATGGCTATCAGTGCAGCCCATATACACTCCATGTACATAAATGGAGTTTACTGTAAAGAAAACTATTTTAAGTATGTTGCATATAAATAAAATGCTTCCTTTAACACATTAAATATATTCAGTAGTCAAAACAGTTCAAGGCATGAAACAGACACACTAAAATGTTACTAATGCTACTTCTCAACACTTCCTTCTTTTCTTTTATTTTAAACTTATATTGTTTCAAGATTTTTATGCTAATGCGGTATGCCATTTGGACGCCATACCAGTATTATGTTTAGGACAGTGCAGTGTGATATGTCTTGTAAACAAAGCTTCATTCTTTTAGTCACTTTCTTTTCTTTTTTGTGAAATTAAATAAAGCTTAATATCAGAACAGAATATAGATAAATATAAATTAAGTTAAATAATGCATTGTAATCTTCTTTCAAGTTATGTAACACTATCATGTTTTTCAAGCTTTATCAGAGAATCAGTTCAGTGATAACAGCAGTCCAATGAGTTTTTTTTTTTAATAGTTTCTGATGAAGTTCAATATTAAATGAATGAAAGTGCTAAAACTACTTTCCTGTGTATGTTGTGGCTCCTATTTTTCTGGTTTTGAAACCATGGTTATGGCTATGAGGAAAAGGGTTTTATCTGGTCCTATGCAGAGTTGTACACCAATGCCCTGTATAATCACTTAAGCAGTTGTATAGAACTGGCTGTACCTGACTGGATTAAAACCAGGTCTTGCTGAAAAAGCAAGCCACCCTGGTGGACCCTCCAGTTTAAACAGGTTATGCAACAAGAGAAAGAAATTAATGTCCAAGAACAAGAGGGAACCCGCTCAGCAGAGGAAGAATTCCCTCTCTAGCTTAAACAAACACATTAGAGAGCTTGTCAAGTCTTCCAGAGCTAACAATGAAGCAAAAGTATCCTTCCTAGCTAAGGTTAATCACAAGGCATTCTTTAACTATGTCTGAAATCTAAAAGGGAATACCCAGCTATATGCAGAACTTGTTTGGGATGGCTGACACCACCCATACTCAACTGGAGGTAATAGCCAACCTGCTAGCTGACAGATTTTGAACAAACTTCACCCCTGGTCCCCTCCAGTCCTTCCCAAAGTATACTTGCCACCATTCTTCAGCCTATTATCTCAAGACAGCAGGTCATCTTGGCAATCTCTAAGAACAAAAACACGTCATCAATGTGACCAGATAGCATCCCATGACCTAGCAGACCCACTTGGATTCTTGTTTAACTACAGCCTGCAAACTGTCTATATTCTGGCAGAATGGAGAACAGCAATAGTAATTCCTCTGCACAAAGGGGTACCATCAACTGACCCTGGGAATTATAGGCCCATAAGCTTGACTAGCCTCATCTGCAAGGGTATGGAAAGAATCATTATGGACTTTATTAACAAGAACATAGGTAATCTCCAAACTCTGGGCCTAACCCAAAGGTAGATCATGCCTGTTAAACATGGCTGACTTCTTTGAGAAATTCAACAAGGCCGTGCACGAGGGAAAGACAGTGCATTCCACCTATCTTGACCTAGCCAAGGCATTTCACACAATCTCCTACTCAGGTATTATAAAGAAACTCTCCCAATTGGGAATTAATCCCTACATTACCAGATGGGTAGCCAACTGGCTCACTGACAGGATACATACTGTCAAAATGGGTGACTTCACTTCTAGCAAAAGACCAGTCACCAGTGGCATAACACGGGGTTCTGTGCTGCGCCCCTTACTGTGTGGAATTTATTTCTCAGAAGTCCAGGAAAACTTCGATGGCCTGTGGCTGACCAAGGTCACTGAGGATTGCAAACGGGGAGCAATTACTGAGTCCCCCAACAATGTTAATATACTGGAGGCAAGATTAGCGCAGACAAATGATTGTTACCAAAGCCACAGATTATAGCTAAAAATGCATTATTATTCCATTTGTGAAAGCTGACATCCCTCCTAATTACATTATAGCTGGCATCCCCCTAAGTGTAGACCCTGTGTTATGTGATTTGTGTATTCAGGTTGATAACAATCTGAACTTTCACCACCACGCATCCACAGTAGTAAGGAAATCCTTCTATTTGGCACATCTTCTAAGCAAAGACATTGTGTCTAGATCTAAGGATGTTATAATTCCATTATACTCAGCCTTCATCAAACCAATAATTGAGTACAGTACTTGCTTTTGCATGTACCTCACCAGACACCTGCAACAATTGGAGAGACCACAGAGGTTTCTCACCAAGAAATTACAGGATACACAGAACAAGTCTTACACAGAAAGACTGAAAGTCCTGTTACTGTATTCTGTCTCCTACAGGTTGCTCAGGCATGACCTGTGCCTGGCTTACAGAGCAGAGTCTGACCCAGTCCTGATAGAAGTGCTATACATTCGTAAATCAAACTGCAGGAGGGTCACTTGCTTCAGGGATCTTACCCTAGCCTCTGACACAAACAGGTCATGCTGGAGAGATATTCACATCTCCCAGAAACTGCCACTTCTCTTGACTAAGCTTCCAATTCATGTGAAACAGAGCCCCCCCCGACCCACCTCAAATGCAACCTAGATCAATGGATGGGTGACAGCAAATTCACTGCTGTGGCAGTGCCTATGTCTCTCCTGGACAAAGAAAGTTTGTGTTAGCTACCATAGACCCTTACCTGTGTGAACTGCACTTTCCTAACCACACTAACCACAGACAATTGGAGTAACTCAGGATAGATATGGCTATGCTTATAAGGGCCTTCTATGAACCAATATATATATATATATATATATATATATATATATATATATATATATATATATATATATATATATATATATATGTGTGTGTGTGTGTGTGTGTGTATCAGTGTTCCCTGATTACTCATATTTTTTTTCTGGCAATTCAATGGGGGTTGCAGTCACTAAATAATTACAGACTAGCCACTAGCCTTCATAAAAAGGATGCTATAGCAAATCTTGTTATTTTAGCAACTTTAAAAGTGTATAAAGGATATACTTGTCCATAACTTTGGTCTTTTGGCTATCCTTATTTATTGGCTTTCTACTTGATACTGGAACTACAAAGTAGTGGACTATTTATTGATTCATTTGATCACAATCAAACATAAGATGTTTACAGTCACACATAATTACCTGTGTTTTTGGACACTGATACAACTGACTGTCATGAATAGTAATATGTGTGCGTGTGTGTGCGTGTGTGTGTGTGTGTGTGTGTGTGTGTGTGTGTGTGTGTGTGTGTGTGTGTGTGTGTGTGCGTGTGCGTGTGCGTGCACGTGCGCGTGTGCGTGTGTGTGTGTGTGTGTGTGTGTGCATATATATATATATATATATATATATATATATATATATATATATATGAATTTTTGAAGTATTTAATGCTGTTGACTGATCCTGATTTCCCAGAGTGTCCATGATTTTTTGCCTCATAATTTGCCCTGTTGAGCTGAGAAGATACATTCATTTTTGGCAATTATTTTTGTATTTATTTTTATTTATTTTATTTTTAATGGTTTATGAGGGCAGTACCTGATCACAATGGACCATTTGCAGGAACAGGCACAATCAAACATTTCAGGTGTGCAATCACAGTCATATAGGTGGATGTAATTAATGGTCATGTATGTGTATGGGCAATCTCAGTGTGTCATAATACATTGTATATTGTTTGTACAACAGCAACATGAAATTCATGTGGCCATTATTTACGTATGTATTCATCATTTGATCCCAATCAAATATGTGAAGCATACACATCCATACAGTATGTGTGTAGGCAGGTTAAAATAAGTTGCTGTGGCCACTTATTATTTTTACTTAATTACAATCAGAGATCTGAAATATACACTGTCAATAATTTTGGTTGTAATTGCTAGGTACTATCTGCAGATGAGATAATTCACACAGTTATTTGCTCAAGTTAAACAGTCATTTTTCTGACTTTGCAGAAGTAGTGTGCATTTGGGTAAAGTCAGATAGAATAGTTTAGTGTGGCTGTGTTCATAAAGTCAGATATCTGAGGTGTCCATGGCCTATAAAGTGGCTGTAAAGGATCGGTCTGTGGGTTGTCTGGGATGAAAATGACTGTGCATGTGTTTGGGGAAGGGGGTGCAGTGAGGGTATATAATTTTGTCACTCTCCAGCATAGTCAGATATCAGCATTGTACACAATAAGTGGCTGTCTGTTGTAGTCTGAGCAGGATATGATTGTGATAGCATCTGACCACTGACAGTGATACAGTGGTACAGTGAACAGTGTTGCTATCTTACTGTGTTTACTTTTCTGGTTATGTTTTTGGCTATGATTCCTTCATTGTGGAATGACCATGTACTCCATGGCTGGTTTGGTAGATATTTACACCAAGAAACCCAAATAGTGTCACTGAAAATAAACAGCTGAGTGGTTTGGTTGGGTTCATAATAAAACATACATTTCATTCTATTGTGACTGAAATAGTAATGTAAAATGTGTTGAAACTGTAAACCATAAAACATCACACAGACACAGACACACACAGACACACACACACACACACACACACACACACACACACACACACACACACACACACACACACACACACACACACACACACACACACACACACACACTTGTAACAAACAATGTAGAATAAAACACAAAAACATTTTGAAGGGGCCCATGCTCATGCCTCCTACATCATTTTGCATGGAGACCATGGGGAGTTTACATAATGTGTATAGTTGAGATTAGGGGGAGGGGTACTACTTCTGAACTAAAAGCCTTGTTTCAATGAGCTTTATGCTTTGTGAGGAATTGGATGTCTGCTAACAAGCTGACCATAAATACTCAAAATGCAGCATAATGATGGAATCAGCTGCCTGCTAACAGATTCACAATAAATACTCAAAGATGCAGCTGATGGAATAGGCTGCCTGCTAACAGATTCACAATAAATACTCAAAGATGCAGCTGATGGAATAGGCTGCCTGCTAACAGATTCACAATAAATACTCAAAGATGCAGCTGATGGAATAGGCTGCCTGCTAACAGATTCACAATAAATACTCAAAGATGCAGCTGATGGAATAGGCTGCCTGCTAACAGATTCACAATAAATACTCAAAGATGCAGCTGATGGAATAGGTTGCCTGCTAACAGATTCACAATAAGTACTCAACGATGCAGCATAATGATGGAATATGCCACCTGCTAACATACTCACAATAAATACTCAGAGATTCAGCATAATGATACTTATATCACCCCAAAACAAAGATCTGATATCCTTCCAAAAGTAATGGTGTACCCAGATGGTATGCCCATTCCAGTCACCATGGCCCAAAAGTACCTATGGATACTAATAAATCAAACCTTATTCTTTAATAAACACACAGAAGTGCAGGAAGATAAAATTGTTTCTCAGTTAAAAGTTTCATGCAAATTTTACATAATATTAACCATGGAAGCTAGAAAATGCACATTCACACTAAACTGACATGGAAATGTTAACCTGCAGCAACTGGAAAGACCCCAAAAGTACATCACCAAAAGGATCAAAGGGCTCAAACAGATGCCATATGCTGCCCGGTTAAAGAAACTCCAGCTCTACTCAGTGGCATATCACCTGTTCAGAGGCGATCTGTGCCTGACGTATAAAGCCATGTCCAACCCGGAATTAATGGACATGCTGCACCTCAGAAAATCCAAATCCCATCGAGCTACGCGCTCGAGAGACTTGAACCTCAGCACTGAAATAAATAGGACATGCTGGAGGGACAGATTCATAACCCAGAGGCTCCCTTCACTCTGGAATAAAATCCCAGTCCAGGTTAGGCAGAGTCCCTCATTGACTCTCTTCAAGAGGAATCTTGATGAGTGGATGGGAGATCGTAGGTTTACCCTGGGTATCACTTCTGTGTCACTGTTAGACAGAGGCACAGTATACTAACCTTGAAAAAGGGCATAGCAAAATAAATTTAAAATGGGTGGTGAAAGCCAAACACATTCTGGCTAGGCTTATAAATGTCCTAGGGCAGATAGCCTAGTATGAACCTATGAACCTATGAACCTTCTATGCAAAGCAGAGAATACAATTCTCAGGTTTATTCACTCATCACACAACAGTGACCTTCACTTAACTACCCATAATACTTGTCTGTTGAAGCTACAGTAATGTTTCCACTGAATATCCTAATCAATATTTCGATATGTAGAGTATTCAACTTCTACTATGCTTGTTGACAGATGCCATAGGATCTTTTACATCCATCTAAGCTATGACCAACTGAAGCAGCTGGGACCTTTGTTTAACATCACATTCAAAGGATGACACACTCAGGTTCATAGGTTCATAGGTTCATAGGTAGGTACTAGGCTATCGGCCCGAGGGTCTATGTAAGCCTATCCAACAAGGTTCCCTGGCTTACGCCACCCAAGAAAGTTATTTTCCTGTGCCACTGTCGAGCAGAGCCACAGAAGTGATCCCCGAGGTGTATTTCCTATTTCCCATCCACTTATCAAGATTTTTCTTGAAGAGTGCTAATGAGGAACTTTGCTTGACATAGATGGGTAGCTTGTTCCAGAGTATGGGAAGTCTCTGGGACAAGAATCTATCCCTCCAGCATGTCCTGTTTATTGTGGTGACAAGGTTAGGTCCACTGAGTGTGTAGCTCAGAGGGATTGGGATTTCTTTAGGTGTAGTATGTCCAACACCTCAGAGTAGGCAATATGCTACGGAGTAAAGCTGGAGTTATTTGAGATGGTCAGTGTAGGGCATCTGTTTGAGGCCAGTAATCCTCTTTGTGAGGTACTTCTGTGGCCTTTCCAGCTGCTGCAGATGTCTTGTGAAGTGCATTACAAAAGGGGCGTTGTACTCTATAATGGGTCTAATGAGTGTTGAGTAGAGGGGAACAATGACCTCTTTTTTCCTAGATGAGAACCCTTTTGAAATGAGGTGTGCCATGGAGAAGGATTTCCTGACTACTGTGGCGATGTGATTATCAAAGGAGAGACTACTGTCCACCTGGGTCTCCAGGTCTCTTATCACACATTCACCGTTAAATAGACTGCCACCTATGTGGTAGTTCATGGGTACAGAGATTTTACCAAAGGGAATGACAATGCACTTTTTGATATTGAGCTTGAGGCCATGGGTGTGACACCAGACATTTGTCTCAGTGAGGCCTTCTGTAGGATGTTCACATCATTTGCAGTCATCTGCGAACTTCATTAGCCAAAGGCCTTCTGTGTTAGTCTGTACTTCAGAGAAGTAGATAGTAAAGAGGAGAGGTCCCAGGACTGAACCCTGTGGTACTCCACTTGTCACTGATTTGAAGTCAGATTTGGAGTCTGCAACTTTTACAGTGTGAGTTCTGTCAGTGAGACAATTGGCAACCCATCTTGTGATGTAAGGATTTATACCTAGCTTAGTGAGTTTAACTATAATTCCAGAATGGGGATGGTGTTGAAAGACTTGGCAAGGTCAAGATAGACTGTGTGAACCACCTTACCCTCGTCTACAGCTTTGGTGACTGCCTCAAAGAGGTTGATCAGGTTCAGGAGGCATGATCTGCCTTTCACAAGCCCAAACTGGGTGGGGTCCAGAGTTTGGAGGTTGCCAATGTCTTTGTTTATGACTTCCATGATGATATGTTCCATGGCCTTACAGACCAGGCTCGTCAGGCTAATAGGGTCAGTGGTGTCTCCCCCTTTATGGAGTGGGATAACTGTTGCTATGTGCCTTTCAATGGGCACAAAGCCCGATGTGAGACTATGATTGAACATGGTGCTTAGGTGGGGAGCCAGATCATTCTGAAGTTCGTGTAAAAGCAGCCTGGGATGTTGTCCGGTCCCATGGATGCTATGTTTTTGGCTTTAGAGAGTGCAGCTTTTACCTGCATAGCTGTGATTACAGGGACTTTGCATTCTTCCAGTATAGATATGGGCCCTTTAGGGGGTGAGAGGGGGGTAAATTTAGCACTGAACCTATCTGCCAGGACGTTGGCAATATCAGTTGGTTCTGTAATTTTCATGCCGTTGTGCTGTAACTCAGAGCAGATCTGGGTGTTGCCATTGAGATTCTTGACATAGCAATAGAATGCTTTGTGGTTGTCCCTAGAATCAGTGGAGATTCTGTTTTCGTAGCTAGCTTTGGAGGATCTTATAAGGAATCTCAGCTTCTTGCTGAGGCTGACCAGGGAGCTCCTCCACTCATGGGATTTTACTCTCTTTTGCAACAGTTTCTTCCTTCTGTTGTAGAGTTTGTTTATGGCAGGGGACCACCAGATTGGCTTCCTTTTTTTGGAGGATAGCATATTGGTTCTGTTTGGGATAGCACGATCCATGCACTCATGTAAGTGCTTATAGAGTGCATCTTGTGTAGGATTCAGTTGTCCATCTGCATGGGTGTTATGAAGTTTGCCACTTCTGTCTTAAGAAGCATGAAGTTGGCTTTGGAGAAATTTTTTACCATGATTTCCTTAATGGGGAGTAGTGGCGGGATGTGGATATCTAATGTGATTAGCTTATGGTCGGATCTGCCCAACGAGGAGTTGACTTCAGGTGTGGAACATTGGTCACTCATGTTGGTAATGACTGGGTCTAGGATATTGTTGCGCCTGGTGGGGGTGTGGATAAGTTGATCCAGGGCACTGGAATTTATGAATTCCAGAAAGCGTTGAGCAAAAGAGTTGGTACATGAGTAGTTTTCCCAGTTAATTTTGGGGTAGTTGAAATCGACCATTATTAGGGCATTTGGTTGAACCCTAATATTTTCCAGTATAAAAAGAAAAGAGGAGTGGGAGGTACGTCTCAGGTCATTCACACCAACATGGACAATGACAGAATCATATCTGTATTTGTTGTGGAGTGACCTGAGTACGTGCATTATGTGGCAGATCCTGGCACCCGACAGGCAGCTGACAGTAACCTTCTCCTTGTTTAGACTGGTGAGTGGGACATCAGTGTGCCTGACTATAGAGTCACCTATGACTAGTGTGTTGGGTACGTTGTTTTGCCTTATGAGCTGTGGTTGAGTGGCATACTGAGTCTGTGGGCTATGTGTCATTTGGGTTGTGTTGGGGGGTGGAGGTCGCTTGCATTTCTGCTTTGGAGGTCTCTGTTGCTTGAACAGATTAGTATTGAGAGCCTGCGCAAATCCTTTTTTTCTATGTGTAGATTTTGGTGGTGTAGGTTTAGTGGGACTATGTGGTGAGTGTGGTGTGGTGCAAGTATTTACCTTCTCCTCTTGACTGTCAAGTTCAGTCTTGGTTGGAGAGAGCTTTACCTCCAGTTTGGCTAGATAAGTGCAGCTCTCACTGGTTGTGGTGTTGGGTGGTAGGAGGAGATGGTTGTCTGTGTACATGAGGCAATTGCTACATTGCCCCAAGATGTCCAGATTCATCAGATAGGAGAGAATACTGAAAGCTGACCCTTGGACATGCCTGAATTAAAACTACTTTCCTCTAGATAAGTGAGGAAAGTGAGTATATGAGCTGTTTTTCTCAAAGCAAGGGAGGAAAGCAAGTACAAAAACTGTTTTCCTCTAGGTAAAGAGGAAGGTTGAGTGCTGTAGTAATTTGTAGCTTATTTAGTGCTAACAACAAGTTCTGCACAAGTGCTGAGCATGAATAAGCAAATTCAAGTGCTAAAACTAAAAATATGTACCTGGATCTTGTGGTAGATAAGCTACCTAGTGCTTATCATTCCCACTGATAAGCTAGAATGCTTCCCTCCAACACAGAAAGGCTTGGGGGGCTCAGAAGCTTACAAACAGTCCTGGATACAGCAAATCTGTATCTGGACTAGACTAGTTACAGGAATGGTGGGAAACAAGTGCAAACGTGGGCTTTTAAACCAGAAAGTTGAAAGAGATGGAAAAACTGCCCAAACGGCCAATAAACTACAATTTCTGGGCCAGAAACCACTCTTGTGGTAGATAGGCTACCTAGTGCTTTCCACTCCCACTAATAAGCTAGAAGGCTTCCCTCCGACACAGAAAGGCTTGGGGGGGGCTCAGAAGCTTACAAACAGTCCTGGATACAGCAAATCTGTATCTGAACTAGACTAGCTACAGGAAAGGTGGGAAACAAGCACAAATGTGGGCTTTTAAACCAGAAAGTTGAAAGAGATGGAGAAACTGCCAAAAGGCCAATAAACTACAATTTCTGGGCCAGAAACCACTCTTGTGGTAGATAGGCTACCTAGTGCTTACCGCTCCCACTGATAAGCTATAAGCTAGAAGGCTTCCCTCCAACACAGAAAAGCTTTGGGGGCTGAGAAGCTTATAAACAGTCTTGGATACAGCAAATCTGTATCTGGACTAGACTAGTTACAGGAAAGGCAGGAAACAAGCTTAGAATTTTTTTTTTTGAAATTGGAAAGGAAGAAAGGAGAAACAGAAGATAATTCAAAATGAAGGACCTAAGTGGCTTGCCCTTCACAAATGTTCTCTCTGTAGTAGGTAGAGTGAGCTAGTGACACTAGTCTGGAATAGAGCTGGGATAGAGCTGAACAGATGGGACTGGTAGGAGTGTCTGAAGTCAAAATATGATCTCACTGTACTTGGTTGAGTGAGCAAATGAGATAGCCCCGGGAGGAGTGTTCAAATATAAATTTACAGAGGGCAGGCAATTCCAAAGCCACCAAGATCAATACCAAAACAAGAACAGGGAAAGCGGGTGGGAAACTAACTGCAGAGACAGAGAGAGACCACAATATTCTATGAAACAATTAAATGGAAAATAAATAACTACAGAGAGATACAGACACAATATTCAATGAAAAAATTAAAAGGCAGAAAAATGAAATGCAGTACAATCTTTAACACTGCAAGTTTGTACTTAACTCAGCTAGTAATACAGTTGATTGTAAGTATGTAGCAGAAGCCAAACAACTCAGGTATTGAGCAGTAAAAAAATCAAAGATATGTGACTCAATTATAAATACAGAGAAACCCACTAGGCTAAGAGTTTAACACTGAATATCAATGAAGTGAAACACAATAGCCCCTCTAACTGCAGTGACAGAGAGAGACCACTGTATTCTATGAAACAATTAAATAGAAAAATAAATAACTACAGAGAGAGACAGACACAGTATTCAATGAAACAATTAAATAGACAGAAAAATGAAATGCAGTACAATCTTTAATGCTGCAAGTTTGTACTTAACTCAGCTAGTAATGCAGTTGATTGTAGGTATGTAGCAGAAACCAAACAACTCAGGTATTGAGCAGTATTTGAGGAGTTCAGCACTTCCCTTATACTGCACTGCAGTATCAGCAATCCATCTGTCTGATATGGGAATATTACCCAGGGCACCAAAGCTAAGAGTGCGACCTGCTGTGCCACTCACATCCAAGTTAATTGGGGTGGTTTACCCTTAATTAGCTACGACTAAAATGTATAGAAAATGACATTGTGATTACTGATAAGCCGCTAAATTTGGCTTTGAACAGAACCAATATAGGAAATGTATTTTCGAACTGGAAAAATTGACTTTAAGATACATTATGCTTAGTGTGGAAATCAGCTATTTATCTGAATGCATCAGGCGGAAATGTGTGCCGCAGGGTTTGCAGTTTATTAAGTTTCCTAATTGTGTTAAAAATGGAGACATTTTATTTAATCGTTTGATGGAGTTATTTAATGAATCTGGCATCGAATTGATGCAGATTCTTATGGAACATTACCAACAGCAAATAGAAGAAGTAAAAAGTTTGATGAATGATTTGGACTCCAAAGTAGAAACTTTTTCTTGTTTCAATGTACTAAATAAACTGTATTACAGTATTACTGCAAAGGCTGACTGGTATAGGGCGACTATTATAAGCTGCAAACAAGGTAAACTTAAAAGGGATATATTGGCTTATTCAAACAATACTGCTTATACAGTATGTGAGTTTACTAGGCATGACAACAGTGGAAACAGTGGGGGTACACTGAACGATGGGGTAAATGTTACTGCTGGTGTGTATAGGGATGGAGTTATAAATACTGACAACGTTTTAGAGAATGGTTGTGAAGGTTCTAGTACTCCCAACCAGCCCTCAAGTAGTGAAAAACAAAGTATCACTACACAAGAGGTGACTGGTGGTTGTAGTACACAGAATTTGGTCCCTTTTTATGTAGACAACCAAGGGAACAAGAAGACACCATCTTGGTCCAAGGTGGCAGAGAACAAAGGGAAGGGGAAAGGCAGGAACAACAAAAAGAAGTGGTAGCTCAAGAGAGTAATACAAAGTATGACACAGAGGTGTTGAATCTTTCTGGAGCACATTTATCAAATAGTGTTTATGATATATTGAAAAATGGCCTTTCCTTTATACCTGGGAATTCATTCAATTTTGCTAAAACCATTGTAGATTTTAGACTGTTTCTCAGAAAATTAAATCTGAGATATATATTGAATGATATTAAGATGGACGGTCAAACAATAAATTGCAATGGTCCAAAGAAAAAAGTACATACAATCCCCCTCTTGTAGGAACACTTCAAGTGTTTCAAAATGTTTGTGAATCACATTTCAGAAGTTTAAAACAGGATAACAGAGTATACAACTTGACATTGGTTGAACAAGAAGCCTTGAAGTCTTTATGTAACAACAAACAACTTAGAATTATGAAGGCTGATAAGGGGGGTAAAATAGTAGTTATGAATTAAAATTAATACATTTTGGCAATAGAAAAGTTGTTGACAAACGAAAATGTTTATGAAAAAGTTGAGCCAACATACATAAAAAACTGTTATTTAAGACTTGACATATTATTATTTTACATGTTTTGTCAGGGTGAAATAGATCACCAAACTTTTTCTTTTTTGCAAGTGAAGTTTCCAAAGATGGCTGTGCTCTTTGGAATTCCAAAAGTGCAGAAAAATTGTCACAATCCTCCATTTAGACCGGTCATTTCAGCACCTAGGTCAAAGACTGAGACTTTGTCTATTTGGTTAGATTATGTTTTAAATCCTGTGACACAAAAGTCTAGTTATTATTTAAAGGACTCATGGCACTTGCTTGAGATTTTGAAAGATTTGCAGCTTGATAATAGTAAGATTTTGTTTGCTTCTTTGATTGTTGTTTCGTTGTACACAAGTATTGATCAGGAAGTAGGACTTGAGTGTTTAAGAGAATATTTAAATAGTTACACTGATTTTCCTGGAACAACAATTAACACTGTTTGTACACTTATGAACATAGTTTTAGATAATAATTTTTTTACTTTTAATGGCAATTTGCACAAGCAGTCATCGGGGGTAGCAATGGGAGCTAGGGTAGCTCCTGCATTTGCTGATTTAGTAATGGCCAATTGGGAGAAGAAATTTTTGGTTACAAACAGTATGGCACAAAAAATTTTATTATATCGTCGTTACATTGACAATTTGTTTTTCCTATAGAAGGGTGACTATGATGAATTTGTTAATTTTGTTTCAGAGTTGAATGATTCTACTAGATTTTTAAAATTTATTATTAGTGGATTTGGTGAATGTTTGGATTTTTTGGATTTAACTTATGAGCACTACAATATGAGCTTTAACAGCAGTATTTATAGAAAATCTGTATTTGCAAATCAATGTCTTCATAGGGATAGCCTTCATCCACCACATATGAAGAAGGGGGTGGTTAAAGGACAGTTAATTAGGTTGAGTAGATTAACCTCTAGTGATGATTTGTTCTTGTAAGAAATGGACAAATTAAGAGGCTTTTTTGAAGTTAGAGGGTATAAAACGGAATGGTTAAAAAGGATAGAAAAGGAAGTTTTACTTTTAACAAGTATCTAAAGAGTATCGGTGGACAGTGGGTGAATAATAATAATCTGAGTGACAACATTGGTAAAGGTATTACTTCAGGTTTCAGTTGTTCTTTTCCTTTACCCATCACAAATTAAATGGGGTTTATTAGGAGTATAATAACAGAAAACTGGAAAATTCTGTTAGGGAATTCAGATTCGATTGAAGCCATTAGCCCTTGTCCATCTTTTACTTATAAGAAGGTGATGAACATAAAGAGTTTATTGGAACATGGATCAAGTGTTAATAAGGGTACTATGAGTTTAATGCAGAAGAAGGGTAGTTATGCATGCAGCAACTGTAGACAGTGCAGATACATGAGTAATACATCTTCAGTATTTTTTAAACATAACAAAAAGACAGTTTGGACTAATGTTTTTTTTCAATTGCAATAGTGATATGATAGTTTATGTGGCACAGTGTCTTTTATTTCCATATTATTATATTGGAAAAACTATTAGATGCTTAAAAAGATGCATTTATGAACATCAGTTAGCAATAAAAAAGGGAGATGATAAAAATGCTTTGGTGAGACATGCTAGATTGTGTAAACATTTTAAGAAGTTTGGTTTTTCAGTTTTGAACAATGTAAACTCTGAAATATTTTCGGGTGATTACAAAACTAGACTAGAATGTAAAGAAAGTATATGGCAGATACGTTTGGGCGCTGATAGTGCACCAGGTCTCAATGATGTAATTAACTTAAAATGATTTTTACAATGTATGTAAAGTAGTGATGACTACACTTACATAGACACATTGATATGTGTTTTTAGTATATTAATGTGTATTATATATTGTGTATTTTGATTTTTTTTTTTTTAAAAAAAGACTGTATCTTTTATTTTAGGGTTTAAACTTGTAATTAATCATGTGATCTTTATTATTATGTATTTAAGTATGATGGAAGGGTAGTTAGATGTTTTCTGAAGAAGTTCACGGTGAGTAAATGTGAATGCAAGCTTAAACAAGTGTCCGTGCTTTCCTGAGAAGTGGTGTTAGTTTTGACTTTTGTTTTTTGGTTCAAGTTCAGTTTCAAGTTTTTACATTTGTGGTTTGTTTAAAATGTATAGTTTCCTATTATACCATGACCCCCCCGAAACGTGCACGCTGATTGGCCAGCGTGCCCGTTGTAAATCGAGTTATACTAATGGAAAAAGGTCCGGTCCCCCGGACTTTTTTCCCTTAGTATAACTCGTTTTAATGTTAAATGGGTTTAACATAGCGAGACAGCTTTAAAATAAGCAACGGAGATCTCCGTTGCTTATTTTAAACTGTCTCGCTATGTTAAACCCATTTAACATAGCGAGACAGTATTAAAGCAACGGAGAAAGCAAGATCTCCGTTGCTTTTGTGTCTCGCTATGTTAAATGAGTTTAACATAGCGAGACAGTTTAAAATAAGCAACGGAGATGTCCGTTGCTTATTTTAAACAGTCTCGCTATGTTAAACTCATTTAACATAGCGAGACATAAAAAGCAACGGAGATCTTGATTCTCCGTTTTTGCCCACAACTCTGATGTACTGCACAGGCGCAGTACATCAGAACTGCCGCAGATTTGCGGAAGGGCAGTAAACAGGCATTATACTATGCCATTATTTAAGAAAAGTAACAGTTTCTTTTCTTAAATAATGTCATGGTATAATAGCAATAACCCACTTCTGGGTGTGGGTAATGCTAATTTTACCCACAGTTTGCTTTGTTTGGTCCGGGCTTCTCGGGACCAAACCACGCCAACCGTGGGTAATATTGCTATACTACTTAACATTTCAAACTGTAGCAGGGAGTCCTTGCTGTATATTTTGCAGTTAGAAATGTTAATTTCCAGTCACTTGCTGATTGCAAACTGATAGGGAGCAATGAAGGTAAGCACATGTAAATAAGGAGAAACAGACAATGCAAGAGACAGGAGTAGAACAAAAAAAGTGAATAGAAAGGGTGGATGGAGCAAGTAAAGCAAGAGTCACTGTTTTCATCAAAGAAGCATAAGTTCAACAGCATAAACTTTTACAAGAAAGCTTAAAAACATAATGGATTTTTTGATACTCAGGTAAAAGAAATATATTGGCAGACATAGCTTATCAGTATAACTGTGCAAGTCATATCCTACATAAATATCGACTACAAGTAGGATAACACTTATTCAGCCCTTTAGTTTTTATGATCATCCTACATGATAAAGGTGCTTGTTAGAAGATATTAATCTAATAAGTGTTATGTGTTTTAAGTCCAAATGCGTTTTGCAAAGCAACTCAGCGGGCAAAGGCCTTCTCAATTATTCCGTAGCTAGTAAACAGAATTCTATTGCTTAATCTTAGTTTGTTTTGCATGCAGCATTTTGAAACATAGTCCAGTGTAAGCAGTAGAACAGGTAAGCATGTTCTAACCCATAGACATATTATTCCAAAGTTACTGAAATGCACGTAAGAGCTCAGTCAGACATTTATATCTGGAGCAATTAAGATACTTCATGCCTGCCTTAACATAAGCAGAGCCTTCCTTAAAACACCTGACAGCTGGAAAACTATGTTGTGGTACCCATGAGCTACAAGTACAGACTAAAGCATGAAGGAAATAAGAGTGATTAATGGGAAATCCCATGGAGGAGCAACACTATCTAATGAGCCCACGCATGTACATCACACCATGAAGAACCTAAGGTCAGCTTCCATGCTATGAGTATACAAACACTTTTGCAATTTAATATATTAGCCTATCTCTTAGAATGTCATTAAACAGTAAAACAGCACAGGAAAAGCATTTTTTGTTAGTTTTAACCAGTTATACATTGATTAGCTTTAGATAACTGCAGGAGTATTGCAGTTTCTGACTTGCTTAACAAATATTTCTTGAAAGACTCCATATAGTTTTACAAATATATCTCAAAACATTTCTATTGTTTTCCTAATTTTTGCATTACTTTCCAGTGTTTACAACACTTATCTTTTTATTTAATTATTTATGTTGCTGAATAAAATTTCTCGGAATCTTGGATACTTGCCACCCAACTGTATTAATCGGTCTGCCTCAACAAGTCATTTTAAGGTATTATTTAGTTTTTATTTATTGACATTTGTTTACCAGGAAAGTCCGACTGAGTTGGAGCCCATTTTGGAGGAGAGGGGAAAGCTCAAAAGTATTATAAAACATTTTAAGAATAATAATTATACAGTCATTAAAAATAATACAAAAACAAATACAGTTTAAATAAGTATACCAAATCAGGCATAATATGAAATCATTGATTAAGATTAAATACAAGTTATATGACAATGATTTAACAGTTAGAGAAATTAAAGCTGATCTAGTTTAATACAAACAGGAATTACAATATAAAATAAGAGAAAAGCAGGATTATGATATATTTAGACAGAAAGCTAGATGAGATGAACTGATAAAAGTAGGGAAGTAAGTGACAAAGGGAGAATAAGCAGATATGGGTATGAATACCTATTTGTCCAGGTTTAGGGATATAGTTTATCCTGGTGTTGAACAAGAACAGAACCAGCTTTTGGCTTGGAAGCCTTTCAGAATAGTTTTGAAGGATGGGAGGCAGGGTATTGACCTGATGGATAGAGATAAGGAGTCCTAGGCCTTACCGATATGGGAGGAGTATGGACAATGCCCATCAGATTTAATAGGTTTGTGGACAGACAGGAGTTTTTGGCTATTGCAATGACTGACTAGGAACACAGTTGTGTAGAATGTTATTTAGTACCAGACAAGCAGATGGATTCTGGAAAATATTATAGGTGATAAGAAGTTGTGTATATGTTAGTTGATGTGGCAGTTCTAATCAGTTTAGGCTTTTTAGTGCTATACAGTGATGGGTTCTGAAAGGAGTATTTACTGCAAATTTATCAACTTTGTTATAACATTGTTCAAGTTTGATTTTTTTGATGCCTGGAGGTCAGTAAGAATAGGAGTACTATAAAGAAGTGTGGGGAGGAGATAAGTAGTGGCTTGTGTAGCTTTACTTGTGTCGGTGAGAAAGTTTTTGGCTCTATTTTCTTTTCATATGTTTTAATATTGATTACATCCCAGTACATGTTTGCAATTATTTTATAGGATGTTTAATTAGAAAATGTATAGGTGTGTGTGTGTGTGTGTGTGTGTGTGTGTGTGTGTGTGTGTGTGTGTGTGTGTGTTTATGTGTGTGTGTGTGTGTGTGTGTGTGTGTGTGTGTGTGTGTGTGTGTGTGTGTGTGTGTGTGTGTGTGTGTGTGTGGCTGTGCATCTATGAAGATCTTTGCAGCACAACTGATAGCACACCTGCTTTTGAACTCTGAACTTGACGATCATGTGTGATTGATACTGACATGTGACTGAAGAATGACAGGGTGCTGTACTGCTGTGAAATGCTGCAATACAGATGAAATGGTAAACTGAGGCCAGCGAGGTCCATTGTATCACTCCTGATGATATTGCTCTCTTGTTAGCTGCAAAGGTTTAATGAAAAAGTGTTTTGTATATAAAAGAAGGATGACATTTTAAACATAAAATAACCAACGTGAAGCAACCAAACAGTCCATTATTATCTTACATTATTTAGAAAATGAGGAAGAACAAAAATATTACATCATAAAATGACCATTTGAAATGTCAGATCTTCATTCATTTTGTCCTTTTCCTATAAAGCATCTCTATCACTATACAAAACATTTTCATTTTTCATTTATGCTTTATAGCAAAATCCTTATTAATTTTCTTAAACTTATTTAAGCTTTTGTAAAATAAAAAGGCACGTTGTATACCAAATATGCCCAGTACATACAGCTATTTCATCTCTCCATTCACTTTTCTGTATGCCTCATTCCCCATTTGTTGTACCCAAAACAACACCATATATGATGTTTTCTAAGGATGAAAGAACCTAAGCTATGACAATCTGCAGCCATAAATATTTAATATAACAGCATTTAAATAATAAATGCAAGACAGCTTCTATAAGATTCTGACAACACTCCCTGACACATAACCTTTCAGTTATGCTTTTATATTTTGTATTATTTTTTACTTTCAGGCCTCTCATGGTAAAACATCCCATTCGGCACCTCACATATAGACAGAAATCTTTAATCATTCACTATTGTGTTAAACTTATTGCTGTTTCTTTGCTTCCTGTTCCATAGCAGCATTATAAAAATCATTCCATCTCTTTTTCTTTCCACTCAGCATCAGTTCATTTTCCCTACATACCACACTCTAACTTTATGTCATGTATTGTTCAGACAGTAGTTTACTCTTTCTTTTCTTACTAAACTCTGTTCTATCCAACATCCAATTTGAAATTGGCAAAGAATTCCTCACTTTCTTACTTGTCATTTTTAGAACTGGAATCGAGAGGAATGCATGGCATGCATTTTTCTGTGAATATCAGGTATCTGTAGCCTTAACCATCTTAGCTACATGGACCTTCCATTGACCTATGTGGGTGCATTAGTAATACTGAAGAACAGGACAGAGCAGGCGAGAGTAGGAGTGGACCAACCCTATCTGAGTCTTTTATGATATAGCCTATTTACATGTGGCCTTGGGGGCCATAGCTTACACACATATTGCTATCAAGGTCCCCACTTCATCCAGTGGGTTAGCACTGCATGAACAGGAAGGGCTCTCACATGGTCAGTAATATGCAGTGCTGTTTTTAAATGTGTTTGTATGCTACCCTGTAAGTGCCATGAATGATGAATATGGTAGCGTGTACTCTTTAGGTTTATTGGATATAATGTATCACATCGTCCAAAGGGGGTGTCAAGCTGCCATATCATGACTGTTGGCAGTGCCTGCTGTGTTGGCTGAGGTTGTTATGGGTTATAGGAAGGAAGAGATAGAACTATGGGGAAGTGCACATGCACACAGATGGAGAATATGATATGTTGAGCCTGATGAGTGCCATTGACCGTAACCTTGGTGTTGTCCATGGAAGGGTTTGGCTGTACAACGTTGGGGCAACAGGCCGTCTGCCCACAGGAATATATCTTACTTGTATACTGTAGCCATGCCTCAACATATGGCTCTGAAACCTTGTGGCTTTTGTGGCATATTCTTCTCACAGATTTCTGTGTTCATGGTTTGAACCCTTCCACTTGCCACAGGCATATGTTACTGCATCATGTCACTGCCATGTGTTCCTAGTTACAAATGCACCACTCACACTGAAATTCAGCAAAGTATTTGTTTTTCTTGTTTTTCCAGATAGTACTCCTTCCTCATTACAGCCGAGTGCGCCTCCAGTCATTTTTGCAGTTACCTTCTACTGTGTCTCTAGGCATCAAATATTGGTTGTTCATATTTGCATTAATAATTTCAAAAACAATTCTACATACAAGTTATCAGATTTTATCTTGAAGCATACATGACGGCAAACACAACTGTACTGATATTTGACCACTGTCAATGAGTGTTTGTTAGAACTGTAAGGTGATAATGTCATTGTTTAAAGGCTCAAGCCACACCCACTGGGAGTTAAAGGTACACACTCAAAAGAACTGTACTGGAGGGAATAAGTTAACAGTGAGAACCTCACCATATGCAGAGACTTTTATGAAATTCGTCTTTATTTGAAGTGGCACTGTTGTCAGTGGTGTTGAACTAAATTGTTTTAGTGGTTTATTTTGCACTAATATGTGCCACTTATTGTGGTGATAATTTTAATGAGGCCAGTTAATTCCATTGTCTGTGATTCTGTGCCAGTGCACAATGTAATGTGCATACATGTCAGTGAGAGGCATGCATACCACCGTGAATATGAGGCATGTAACATGTTTCCTCCTATGTACATCATATGTGCATACACAGTGCTGTGGTGCAGCACTATGGTCATATCGTAGTGCCATGATGTAGCACTATGCTGTGTAACAAGACATTTACCAATGCACATCTGTACACATAAGGCTACCATTTTGCTCCTCAAATGGACCTGATTGAGTAACCGTGGCTGTTTCAGGGACAGTGAAATGTAAGGCTCATGCCTGGTGTTTCAGGTAGAGCAAGATTTCCTGTTTCCTGTTAATTTTTCCCTGGATCTTCAGTTTGTGCCTGCTGGACAGTCACGATGGCACATTCCAGAAAGTGGATGCCTCTGATGAATGGACAAAGACACTGAGTGATGTCACTTGCATCACCCATTCTAGTGAGCAGCACTGGCAAAGGTATACTGATCTGAAGTTGTACCACCTTTACCTGCTTTACTATTTGGAGCTAAAGATTCACACGGAGAGCCTGAAATATAATGTAAATACTTTGTTCTATAAAGTTCTTTCTACTATTTTATTCACTGTAAATCTAGAGCTAACAGTTCTAACTCTGCATTCCATTGGTGAAGGAGTGGCAGCTGAACATGGTTGAGTGCTACAGGCAGAGACAGCATCACTTCCTGTAGTGGGGATTATGATGCCTGTGCATCTGCATTGTACAACTCCCGATGTGTTTGTACCTCACGGTGTAAATATTTTCTTATTGTTTCATCTTCATGCTGGTCCTTGTTGTCTGATGATTGTGGAAAATGGGTGCAGTCCCTTTGTCTCTGCTGGCTGCTGTATCTGGTACTGGGTCATCAACGGTCGCCAGTTCTGGAGGTTATCTGCATAAGTTAGTTTGGGTCTCTGTGGCTGTGTAAAATCTTACCATAACAGTAGATGTCCTTGCCTTCACTGTTGTGGTATTCTTAACTATCTAGGGTTTCCTGCCATGGAAGCCTAATGTCATAGGTTCATAGGTTCATAGGCTGATACTAGGCTATCAGCCCTAGGGCCTATACAAGCCTAGCCATAACAATTCCCTGGCTATTTCTTCCCACACTATTTACTTCCCTGGACCCCTGTCTAGCAGGGCGACTGACATGATCCCCAGGGTGAATTTCCTTTCTCCCATCCAATCGTCAAGGTTCCTTTTGAACAGGGCCAAAGAGGCACTTTGCCTGACATGTATGGGCAGTCTATTCCAGAGTCTGGGGAGTCTCTGGGTCAGGAACCTATCCCACCAGCATGTTTTGTTTATTGTGATGACAAGGTTTAGATCCCTGGAGCATGTGGCTTTGAGGGATTGGGATTTCTTTAAGTGTAGCATGTCCAACAGCTCTGGGTTTGACATGGCCTTGTATGTTAAGCAGAGATCGCCTCTGAGTAGACGATATGCGACAGAGTATAGCTAGAGTTTTTAAGACGGTCAGCGTAGGGCATCTGCTTTAGGCCTGTGATTCTTTTAGTGTGGTATTTCTGTGGCCTTTCCAGTTGTTGCAGATGTCTTGAGAGGTACATAACAAATGGAGCATTGTATTCTATAATGGGTCTAATGAGGGATGAGTACAGTGGGACAATGACCTCCTTTTTTCTGGATGAAAAGACCTTAGTGATGAGGTGTGCCACATAGAAGGATTTCCTGACTGTTGTGATGATGTGGTTATCGAAGGTGAGACCACTGTCCACCTGTGTCCCTAAGTCTCTTATCACACTTTCGGTGTTTAGTGTACTGCCACCTATGTGGTAATTCATGGGTACATGTTTTTCCCAAAGGGGATAACTATACATTTCTTGGCATTGAGCTTGAGCCCATGGCTCTGGCACCAAGCATCTGTTTCTGTAAGGTCCTTTTGTAGAGTATCCACATAATTTTAGGATTCAATAATGGCTCCCAGTTTGCAGTCATCTGCGAACTTTGTTAGTCAGAGTCCCTTAGTGTTGGCCTGTACTTCAGAGAAGTAGATACCAAACAAGAGTGGTCCCAGGACTGAACCCTGAGGTACTCCACTTGTCACCTGTCTGGAGTGGAATTTGGAGTCGGCTAATTTTACAGTGTGGGTTCTGTCAGTAAGCCAGTTGGCAACCCATTGGGTGATGTAGGGATTAATGCCCAGCTTAGTAAGTTTATCTATGATTCCAGAGTGGGGGATGATGTCAAAGGCCTTGGCAAGGTCTAGATAGGCTGTGTTGACCACCTTACCCTTGTCCATGGCTCTGGAGACTGATTCAAAGAAGTCAATCAGGCTCAGGAGACAAGATCGACCCTTCACAAACCCACACTGCATGGGGTCCTGTGCTTCAAAGTTGCCAATGTCTTTGTTTATAAGTTCCATGATAATACGCTCCATGGCCTTGCAGATAAGGCTCGTCAGACTGATGGGACGGTAGTTTGTGGGATCCAAGGTGGATCTCCCCTTGTGGAGTGGGATAACTGTAGCTCTGTGCCACTCAGTGGGGACAAAACTTGAGGTGAGGCTATGATTAAACATGAAACTTTGGTGAGGTGCCAGTTCATATTGTAGTTCATGTAGTACACAGCCCGGGATGTCATCTGGTCCCATGGATGCTGTATTCTTAGCTTTAGAGAGTGCATGTTTTACCTGTGTGGCCATTATTACCGGAATTTGGCAATCTTCCGGTATTGAGATCAGCCGTTTAGGGGGTGAGATGGGGTGAAGCTGGCACTGAATCGATCTGCCAGGATATTGGCAATATCCTTGGGATCAGTATGTTTAATGCCATTCTGTTTTAGCTCAGAGCAGATCTGAGCATTGCTATTTAGATTTTTGACATAGTTATAGAATGCCTTGTGGTTGTCTTTGGAATCTTTGGCAATTTTATTTTCGTAACTAGCTTTGGAGGATTTTATGAGGGATCTCAGTTTCGTACTGAGGCTGGTAAGGGAGGTTTTGCATCCTGGGATTTTCCTCTTTTCTGCAACAGTTTCTTCCTTTTGTTGTAAAGTTTGTTTATGGCAGGGGACCACCAGATTGGCTTCCTTTTTTTGGAGGAGAGCATCTTGGTTCTATTTGGAATGGCACGATTCATGCATGAGTGGATGTGCTCGTACAGTGCCTTAGTGTAGGATTCAGCAGTCGAACTTTCAGTTCCTGTCTGCATGGGTGTCATGAAGTTTGTCACTTCTGACTTAAGTAGCATGAAGTTGGCTTTGGAGAAGTTTTTTATGGAGGTTTCCTTACTGGGGGGTGGGGGTGGGATGTGGATGTTAAGGGTGATTAGCTTATGGTCAGACCTGACTAATGAGGGGGTGACCATAGGTGTGAAGCATCAGTTTCCCATGTTGGTAATGACCAGGTCTAGGATAGTGGAGCCCCTGGTGGGACTATGGATTAGTTGATCCAGGGCATTGGACTTTATGAATTCCAAGAACCGTTGGGCAAAGGTGTTGGTACACGAGTTGCTTTCCCAGTTAATGGCAGGGTAGTTAAAATCAGCCTGTATTAGGGTGTTTGGTTCTATCTTAATATTTTCCAGTATGTTTAGAAAGGTGTAGTGAGAATCTTGGGTCATGGTGGGGGATCTGTAGCAAGCTACAATTTGGATTGCAGTCTTACCTAGTGTTAGTTGCACCTGGAGAATTTCAGATGCATTGTGTTGGGCAACTAGCCTGGTGGTGTGAATATCCTTGGTGAATATGGACACTCCTCCACCTTTAGTGTTTCGGTCTTGGTTTGGTGGCCGAAAAGTGTGGTAAGAGTTGTAGCCTGGTATTGCAGGGGTGCTCTCTGGAGCCTTGAACCAGGTCTCAGTTACTGCGCAGATATTGATGTTCTCCATTTTTAGGAGTGCCTCGAGAGAGTGTATTTTGAGGTTTAGACTTCTAGCATTGAGAAATATTACCTTCAGATTTTGCATGCTTGTACCTGTTACAGTGGTGGTTTTGTCCTTTGAACTTTGCCTAAAAAAGGCACTATAGGGGTGGCAAGAGCCTTAGCCAGTAACCTGAATCCCAGGGGTGACAGGTGCAGACCATCTCTGGCAAAGCATCGTGATCTGTCGATCATGTCGTCCCAGGCAAACAGATACTGGATCCCCTTTGAATGACACCAGAAGCTTAGCCAATTGTTGAAGTCAATCATTTTGTCCTTATATTGTGGTATCATTCTGGGTGAAGGCAGTATGCTACTCAGGGCTAGTGTCATACCAGCCTGGGCCACATGATCCAAGAGCTCTTCCATGTCTCTTTTCATGTTGTCCAGGGAGGTACGTCTCAAGTCATTCACTCCAACATGGACAATGACAGATTCATATTTGTACTTGTTGTGGAGTGACTTGAGTGCATGCGTTATGTGGCAGATCCTGACACCCGACAGGCAGCTGACTGTAATTTTTGCCTTGTTCAACCTGGTGAGTGGGACATCAGTGTGCTGGATTATAGAGTCACCTATGACTAAAGTGTTAGGTACGTTGTCTTGCCTTAGGGGCTGTTGCTGGGTGGCACACGGGTGTTGTGAGCTATGTGACATTTTGGTTGTGATTGGTGTTTGTTTGCATTTCAGCTTCAGAGGTCCTTGTTGCTTGGGCAGGTTACAGTTAAGAGCCTCCGCATATGTGGATTTAGTGTTGCTGGATGTGGGTGTTGGTGGTGTGGGTTTAGAAGGGCTATGTGTTGCTTGAGGTGTAGTGTGGGTGTTAACCTTCTCAGTCTTCCAAAGACTTTTGAATTTAAAAGGTATGCTGAATGTCACCATATGGTCTCTGCATAATATAGGGCATAAAGGTGATGTTCAGCCCTACCAAAACAGAATTGATTGCCCCAGGAAGAACACCAGTCCAAGGAACCCAAAAAGTAATGTGTACATCCAGGAAGGCAAAGAACTAGGGCAACAGAAGGAGGGAGCAGATACTGTAGCAGTGAAGGCAAGGACATCTACTATGGTAAGCTTTTACACAACTGTACTATGTCCTTATATTCACTGCTGCAGAGTGCCAAACTCAAGAGGAAACCTGGGAGGAGAAAGGGCCAGAAGAGTCCCCTAAAAAAACATGAAGAGCTGAACTAGCGAAACCAGCTCTAGCTCTAGGGATACCATCCAACTTGTAGTGCTTGGTAAAGGTATGCACAGAAGTCCAAGTAGCTGCTTCAAAAATAGAATTAGTATCTAAGCCTTTGAAAAAAAGCACCAGAAGAAGCCACAGCTGCAGTAGAATGGGCCATAATTAAAAAAGGAAGGCTCTCGTCATGAAATGTATAACAAAAGGAAATAGTCTTGGAATCCGATGAAGAAATACTTTGCTTGGATACAACAAGCCCCAGAGATGTAGGATGAAAAGAAACACTCAACTGATCAGATTTTCTAATCGCTTTGGTCATATCCAAATAAATTCTAAGTTGTCTATGCATGTCCAAAATATGCAGCACCCTCTCACTGTCAGTTTGTGGAGAGGGGAAAAAGTAGGAAGATTAATAGACTAATGAAGTGATTGCTCATTATCCACCTTCAGCATAAAAGAAGGGTCAGTGTGCAAGACACTCTGTCCTCATGAAAAATCAAAAAAGGAGGGCAAGCCATAAGGGCCTGCAACTCAGACACCCATCTGGCAGAAGTAAGTGCTAACAAAGAACAGTCTTCCAAGAACAATACTATAAGGAAGCTGAAGCTACAGGCTCAAAAGCAGCCTGAGTCAACTTCTCCAAAACAAAATTAAGGTCCCAGGAAGGAGGAATAAGCTTCCTGGGAGGTCTAATATTAAGGATACATTTTAGAAATTGTTTCATCTCAAATCTAGCAGCTAAAACAGGAGAAAAGGCAGGCAAGTAGAGATAGCTGATAGGTGGACCTTAATAGAAGAATAGGCCAAAGCAGCATTGAGCAGTTCACACAAATAAGTGAGAAGCAAAGGAGCATCCACAGTAAGTGGGTCCAGGTTATGAGAGAGAAACCAAAAAGAAAACCTCTTCCATTTGGATATGTGGGATTTCCCATTGGTAGGTTTCCTGGCCTCCTGCAGAACTTGCAGCACATTCTCAGAAAAAAGGTGTCTATGAAGAAACAAAACCCTATCACCCACAGTGTCAGCTGAAGGGTGGACAGTCGGGGATGGATGAGAGATCCCTTGTCTTGTGCAATTAGATCCACCCTGTGAGGTAACGTGTGATGATTACCCCTGGCTAGATGCAGAAGAAGAGGGAACCAGTGCTTTTAAGGTCAAAAGGGAGTCACCAACAAGGTTTTGGGAGCATCCTATTGAATTTTGAACAGGGGTTTCGGAATGAGAGGAAGGGGAGGAAATGCATAAAGAAATATCCCCTTCCAAGAGAATGAGAGGGCATCCACCTTCCATACCAGAGGACCTGGGACTCTGGCACAAAACAGAGGAAGTTGTTTCTTCCAAGGGAAGGCAAAGAGATCCACTTCAGGAGGATCCCATTGGTGGATAATGTCTAAAGGTACAGGGGGTGTGGCCACCATGTTAGCAGAAGGAGCACATCAATATCATAGAGATGAAAGCCCTTCTGCTGGCTCTTCAGACCTTTCAGTCTCTGAAAAGTGTTTAGATGAGAGAGTTCCAGAATAGGTCATCCCTGTGAAGCATCCTTTCATGGGACTGAGTTAAGGACCTGCTCAGATTGTCTGCCACAACATTTTGACTGGAAGGGATATAAGCTGCCTGAAGAGTCACTTGACACTTGACAGCAAAGATCCCATTCCAGAACTGCCAACCAGCAAAGAAGATAAGATCTTGATCCCCTGCTTGTTGATATACCACATCACTGTGCTATTGTCTGTGAATACCTTGAGAGGCCCAGGAGAAAACAGAAACTGAAAGGTCTGAAGAGCCAGCAGAAGGGCTTTCATCTCTATGATATTGATGTGTTCCTTCTGCTAACATGGTGACCACACCCCCTGTACCTTTAGAGAGCCAAAAGTCACACCCCATCCCATGTCTGAGGCATCTGTGAACAATTTCTGAGAGGGAAGAGGGGATTGGAAAGGGATCCCTGGATTCAGAGACAACTGCTGAATCCACCAGAGAAGTTCCTGTCTGAGACAAAGAAGAAGAGGAACTGCAAATTCTAGAGGATGAGCATGTTGAAGCCACACTGACTTCAGAAACCACTGAAACTTTCTCATTTGAAGTTTGGCCAGCGGATGCATCGGAATGGTGGATGCCATGAAACCCAAAACTCTCAGAAATTCCCTGGCAGCAATGGAAGCCAGAAGAATAATTGTGTGGAAGAAAGAAATGAGAGTTAAGGCCTTTGGGGGGGGGGGGGCAGGTATGCTAGCATTGGCACTGTCTGAATCCTACAACCCAGAAAAACATGATCCTGAGAAGCAGTCAGAGAACCACAGGGTCTGAAGAACACATATGGCAAAATGAAGATTTTGGAAAATGGTCTCTGGAGAGGATGCATGAATCAACAGGTTGTCCAAGAAAGGAAATGTTTGGATCCCTTGAAGTCTGCAAAAGGCAATCACAGGAGCAAAGCATCTGGTGAACACCCTTGAGGCAGTAGAAAGTCTAAAGGGCAAAACAAAGAACTGAAAATGCCAGGAAGCAACAGAGAAATGCATAAACTTCCTGAAAAGAGGATGGATCTGAATATGGAGATAAGCATCCTTGAGATCCAGAGACAACATATAAGCCTGAGGGAGCAAGAGAGGAAACAGAATCTGAAGGGACAACATCTAAAACGAAGGTATTTTTAGAAAAGTGTTTAGATGAGAGAGTTCCAGAATAGGTCTCCAAGTACACTTTTTTTTCTGGGCATTAGAAATAGTTGGAAGTAGAGCCCTTTCCCCATCAAGGACACATGCACCTCTTGAATAGTACCATGAGACATGAGATCTTGAAGAACCTCTGGTAAAAAGGGAAGATGTTCCAGAGCAGGCTGAGTAATTCTCATAAAAGCAGGATGGGATTGCCACACCATGAAGTGCCCTTGACAAATGATTGACAGAACCCATGAATCCTGAGTGATATGAAGCCAAACCAGAAGGGAAAGAGAAAGGTGAAGAGAAAGAGTAATGAGGCTGGGAAGGGACAGATAGTCACACAGTGCCTGGTATATCTAGGAAGGAAGGCTTCAGAGTCCCCAAAAACTGAGTAGCCTTAGCAGGAGGAGCCCGTTTGCCTCTCTTCTTATCTTTAGTAGAAGGATGGGATTGCCTATGAACAAAAGCAGACTTAGTAGGGTAGTGTCTCTGAAATTTAGGTACAGCAGAAACAAACACACGTTTAAGCTCCCATAAGGCCTTACTTTTATCCTGAAGGGATTTAAACAGACCAGCAGCAGCTTCCCCATATGAAAGTTCAGAATCCAGAGGAGCATCCATCAACTTAGCTTTAATATCACCAGGTAGAGGTTGAAGCCTAAGCCAAGCATACCTTGTCAGTACTGAACCAAACATAGCTCTAGAAGAGGCATCCACCACATCATAACTACATTTAATAGAACGACAAACAACTTGAGAGGAAGCCCCTAGCAAGGAAAGAACAGACATTTTACCCTCAGAGTCTGGAAAATCAGAAATACATTGACAGGCCTGAGAAAGAAGAGCCAACACATACCTAGACATATGGGTCTGATAATTAGTGTTTATATTACCCTATCGTACAATTTAAATAGCGAACGCTATTTCATTGTACCTAAAATATCTAAACCACAAAATATCGAACATACAGAACAGCAAATTCTTTCCCAGGGAAAAAATTCGCTGTTCCAAAACACAAACACACAACACAAGCACACCAAAATAAATAAACCATACACATACACTTAAAAAAATCATAATTCTAACCCTACACTTCTACCTATCCACTCACCTTAACCCAACCCTAACCCTAACTACCGCACACTCACCTTACCTGCTCCCTAACCCTAATGTCCCTAACTATTGCACACTCACCTTACCCCGATCCATTCCTACACTTACCTTAACCCGGTCCGTAACCTTCATTCGCATACTTACCTTACCCCGGTTAGTAACCTTCCCACCACAGTAGAGTAAATAGTAAAGCCATGGAACGGACAACCGAAATCTTACCCTAGGTAAGATTTTGAAGTTCCGTGGCTTCGCTATTTTGAGTTTTCGACAAAAATGAGTCAATATTATAGCATTCTAAGTTTAAAAACTTTGATATTATAATATAGACCCGATAATTAATAGCCCTAAAAGCTAAGGTAGCAGAAATGTAAATCTTTTTGCTCAGTCTGTCCATAGTTCTTCTGTCCTTGTCAGAAGGCAATAACTTGGGCGAAGGAAGCAATTTAGATGGCTTATCAGAGGATATGGACACTACTGAGTGGTCAGCAGCAGGACATTAATATAAAAAAGAATAATCCTCAGGAGCCCTATAAAAGCTATCAGGCTTCTTAGGAGCAGGAAGAAAATCAGGCACTTGTGAGGCTTTGAAGAAAACATCCAGTAAAGTGGCCAAGACAGGAGGAATAGCCACAGGTTTAGGAAATTCCAACTGCAACAACTCATAGTACCTCCTATGGATATCAGAGACCTGAGCACAATCCCACTTAAATATATATATCATCCTAAAGAGTGGATCCCCAAAAGAAAGTTCCTCAAAAGGAACATCTGGACTAATACGTTCCTCCTCCTCCTCTGATCCATAGTTCAAAGAGAAGGAATGTGAGTAGAATAAGTTAGGGATTCATCAGCAGAAACCAACTCAACCTCAGAAGAATCCTGGTCCCTAGGCCTTTTAAGAGGAGTAGAGGACCAAGGAGGAGCAGGAACTGAAACCCCATGAAGAGGCTTTAAGGAAATTAAGGCAGAAAATAACCCCGAGTAAAAGCCTGCCACTCACTTTGTGGATCCCAAGGAACAGAAGAAACATGTTTAATATTTTGTTTCTTTTTTTAGAAGGCTCTGGTCCAGGGCAACAGTTGAGAACCGTAGCAGGAACTACTTTCCCAACTAAATACTGAAGAACTCTCCTAGGCCCCTCAGAAAAAATAAACAGTGGTTCCATCTGAACATCCAAGATGGATGCCTACAAAGCCTCTTCGGACATGCTGCCAGCCAGATCCTCACTGTCCTCCAACATGGTCATGGCAGAGAAATCTGACAACACAGCTGGGTGAGCCCCTGGGTTCATAGCAACCTCAGGAGAAACCCCTCCTGGCAGAGGCTGGACAGTGGAAGATTCCAGTCGTACCTTTTTCACCTTCCCTAATGGCTGACAGTCAGTGCAGGAGATTCCATCCATTGTATCTTTAGCGAGTAGCTTAAAATGCTGAATCTCAAGACACAAGGAAAGGGAAGAAAGTCTACTGCAAAGGGCCTTTGGAACAAACGCCTGCCAAATAGAACAAGACATATGGCCATGAGAAGCACCTAAGCAAAAAAGACACTTATCAGGGTGGTGTCTATGGGGAATCTATCTCCCACTCTGGCATTTACCCTTCATGGATGACATTAACACCATGGAATACAAAAAAACAAAAAAAAACAAAATTTCCAATGGGGCACTTAACTTGCAAAAACAGCAAACAGGTGTAGGAAGTCACTAAAGAATGTAAATGCATTCAACTGGCAGAAAAATGGATACAGGTAAACAGACCAATGGTGTAAAAGATACGCTCAGACTGGCATCAAAGAAGTTCTGTTTTGGTAGGTCGGAATGTCACCTTTATGTCCTACATTATGCAGGGAGCATATGGTGACATTCAGTGGATGCAAGGCTTCCACAGCTGGGAATCCCAGATAGTTAAGAATATTACAGCAGTGAATGTAAGGGCATCTATATGTCTGCTTTTCTTTTGGGGTGAAGACTCCTCTCTTTAGAGTGAATCAGAGTAGTCTCCATTAATCTTTTGGCATTATCTGCAGAGTCTAGTGGTATCTGATGTGCTCAAGGAACAGAATGCCCACCTTAGATATATAGTAGACATTCTGTCCACCTGATGGAGTCATATGACTAGCAGTTTCTAGCTGCTGGGTCACCAGAGGAATAAATGTTTTATAACATTAATCACCTAGCTGAGTGAAGCCTGGATTTGTTACCCTCTGGGACAGTCAGGCATGTAACCATAGTGATTCTTCATCCTATTCCCATCTTGGTGTTACCCTCCCTTGTGTGTTATTTGGATTCTCCATTCCTTGTTCATTATCTAACCTTCCAAATCATCATTTGTCCATCATCTGTTTGTATGTGTCCATCCACTGCTCTGTGCGTATGCCATGACAGTCTTTCTGTGCCTGCCTTCTGTTTACCTGTCTGCACACTATTCACTTTGTTCCACCCACAACAATCCTTCGTTGCCTTGTCTACTTACCCTTCTTTGTAACACTTGCAAACGCTGCTATTTTATAACAAAATTTGACCTTCCTGTGCCTTTCACCTTTCACCTCATATAGTTAGCTGACTACTTCCCTATATTGACTAATCGCCTATCTCCTTTTCCATACTAGACCCTTTCTCACCATTTATGTAATGTACAGGGTTGCCATGTTGCTGTGCCCAACTGCATTCGTGAATCAGTAGGCTGCTACGCTGCCCTTCTTGTGCTGGATTGGTGCTACACTTAGCAGTACATCAAAGCATTATGCACCGGTTCATCCATTATTTGGCTTCACATCTGTGCCTTCACTATCATTCTGTTTTTGTATGCAGTCCTTTCTTCAGTATAGAAGCAATATTCAATACCTAATATAAGTCTGGGTAGCTCTATGGCTGGCATAGGAACTTCCATGAAAATTAATGCCACACCAGAGTATCAATTCCAAACACAGTGCTCTAAATGCAGTCTATTTAATCTGAGCTAGAAATTTATATTTTAGATTAACAGGCTACAGTTTTTGTTTTTGCTTGCTCACTTGCAGTATGGAAAGCTGAACTGCAGAGTAAGCCTTATTTTACAAAACAGATCTGGGAATATTCCTCCAGAAGGGAGATAAGGTTTGCTTAGATTGTGTCACGAACATCACCATCAATACAATTCTGTTTATTTTAGCTTACAATAACACAATTGTACTCATTATTTCAATCTGGTACAAACTTTTCATTACTTGATTCTCAGCTGCCAAGGCAAAGATTGTTGCACAATTTACATATCTGCATGGTTTAAAATGCGTTCATATCACCATGATACTAAAATTATTTTATCTTATTCTCAGTTGTTAGGGTAAAGATTGCTTACCAATTTACGTAGATACGTCTTAAATACCTATGGCTTAAATACAGTTATAGGTTGATTGAAAGCAAGTATTCATACCTTTGTAGTAAGCCTATTATATAGAAGCTTTAGAGTCCATGATTTGGCTAATTACAGTTTGATAAAATTTGATGTTTATAGGAATTTTAATTAATATTGCAGAACCTAGAAGAGGAAAAACATGAAGTGTTAGAATAAGTTATGTTAAAGCTGCAGTGAGTGCAACAAATGTCTTCTCAGAGTCACATTTGTCTGGCAGGGATTGTGAATGGCTTGAACTCTCTTAGAATGCAAAACAAAATAATATCACAGTAGCCCTTCAGAAATATGACATTTAGCTATCCTACAACAAAGCTCATTGAAAGCATCTAATGTGCAGTGATGGGTGCAAATGGTTTTGGCTCGGCCAAGACAAGCACCTCACATCAGGAAATAGCAATGCTAGCAGCAAGGGAAAGCCTCTTTGTCAGTTGCAAAATAGATAGAAAAGTCACAATTCCATCTTTTATAATGAATCTGCAGATGGTGTAGAAATGCAAAAATTATGACTATGGATCACAAACAGGCAGGAGAAGGACTTATTAACATACGAGGATTACCATAATTTCTCATTAGCATATCATTATTTGCTCGTTTGCATAAGTTTATTTGCAGCCAAAGTGCATTAGTGTATGTGGTCTCTATGAATGGAAAAGTAGAGTGGAGGGTAGCTGTATGACATTACTAACAGGGAATAGTAAACTTGATCAATAGCAGTCTGTAATATTGCAGAATATTATGACAAGCTATGCTAGTGGCTGTTATGGAAAACAGATGGTTTAATTATATTTTGGAGTTATTGTGGCCCAAATACAGATGAATAACTTTCATTCTTAGTGTTTTTTTAATATGGTCTTAAATTGTTTTTTTTAGACAGAAATGTCACAGCAAGATTAAATACCCACAGTCCTGACATTTTTAGGTATTTTTTACAAGGAACAGTTGCTGGTAGATGTGTGGAAGGTTCTTCATTCTATTGAATGTGACTTTAGCTATTAAGTTGGAGGTTGGTATAATGGTTAAGGTTTTTACCTTACAGACACAAGGTACAGGGTTTGATTCTAATGTGGAGTAGCTGGCTTGGCCCAAAAGGCAGTTAGCCTGTTGCTAACCTATTTGGATAATAGGGGACACCAGTCAGCTTGGAATATATAAATGAGAGCTGTTTTTTCATTTACTTCTCTAAGTTGTTCATCTGCATTTTATATCTATGCACTGCTCTGTTTGCTCTGTAACTTGTTTATTTATTTTAGGAATTTTACAGACATCATGGGTATCATGGATTTGTGTGACTGTCATCAAACACCTTCTGTAATATACCTTCATTGACAATTGCCATTGTATGATCCCTTTATTAGGCTTTGGATAGAAGGATTTATTGGTGACCATATTGGAATTAATCAAGATCAAGGGTTCTGCTGTCTCAAATTTAGTTTTTCATCTTAGAAGTTAACTTGGAATTATCAGTTCTAGTCCAAACTTCACTATGGTACTGTTTCTACTGCAATATAAGGCTTCTGCAGTTCCTAAATGCTAGACATTGCTTTCCATTTTCTTGTGCAGAAATGCAGTTTCCACACTGTCAGGCTGTTCAGTGCTTTAATTATTTTGTTTCACAAGCTGCATCTCTGCCACTGGTTCTCCTACTTGGTTTTCCATAGGAAGGCTTGCCTTCTTTGTTGCAGAAAGGTAAGGCAGCTGCAACACTGGTTCTTTTTACTGTTTTTATGTTTTCACTTTGTTCCTTATAGGTCTTCCCAAAAGGAGTGTTCATCAAACACAAGCGGTGAATTTATTTTGGCAAAGACTCTGAGACTGGACTATATTCAGTACCAAGTACATCTGCAGCACCCTGAATATTCCAGTTTTAGTTAGGTTTGTTTCTTTCAGCTTCAGGTTTTGTACTTGTTTGCTGTACTGTCACAATAGGCTCAATAGTCAGCTGTGTTATAACACAGCTTTGTTTAGCTGTCTTTTTGATATATTTGTTCACCTTTCTTTGAATCATCTCTATTTGCTTCATAAGTTTAATGGGAGTTTCCTTCCATGTTTGAGAAAAGTATTTTCCTTTTTCAGGTCTGTGACAGCAGTTTGTGTGTGCACTTTTGAACTGAATTTGTTCAATTAATGTCTTAAAATCCATTTCTCTTTCTTTCTACAACACATTAATAAGGCTCTCATTCTTTTTGCATTCTAATTCCAGATCTTGCAGATAACAAGTGCTTTTTTACTTGCTTTTAAATCTCTGCAGTTTTTGCACACACCTTTTTCAAGTTACTTAATGGTCCTGAGAAAAGCAAGCTGAAATAGATTTCTAGGTCTTAATTTATAGAACAAAAAAAAAACAGCAACAGGTACCAAAATACACTTATAATCCAGTCCAAGGTACCAAAGAAGAAGCAAAACCAGCCACAGCGTAACAGTCAATCCAGTTTAATACCAAATACATGTACATGAACTCAGACACATTAAAACACAGCATTTTTGTTTAAAAACTTCATCAGATATGATGAAGTTTTTAAACAAAAATGCTGTGATTTAATGTGCCTGCGTTTATGTACTTGTATTTGGTATTGAACTGTTCTGCTGTAGCTGGTTTTGCTTCTTTATTTATGGACTTATTCATTCATTTGATCCAGGCAAACATCAGAGGATTACCCAGTCAAATAAATGGCTGTAAATGGTGGTCGTGTGTGTGTGTGTGTGTGTGTGTGTGTTTGTGTAAATCAACATTGAACATCTTTTGTAATGTTATGGTGAGTAGGCATTACACAGGGCTGTGGAAATGCAATGTATTTTGGCAAAAAAAAAATGAAAAGTTTATAGGCAGTGTTGTGGTGAAATGGCAATGGTTTTGAATGTTGCTCTAACTGGATCTACTTATAGAAATAAAATTAGCAAAATCATTATTTTTTTTCTTCAGGAAGGGAGAAATCACATTAAAAATAGCCTAGATGGGCAATACAATTTTAGAAATACTTCCACAACCGGGTTTTTGACAAACAAAAATCTGTACACTGATTCATCTAACTGAACTAATTAGTACATGTATCAAGCCAAGAAAACAGGCATGTGTATTTTCATTGCTGTGGAGATACATTTTTCTAACAGAACTATGTAGGTGTATATCTATTAACACCACAGGGGTCTTAAGTTTATAACCTGTACCTTGCAGGAGGGTACATTTACACTTTTGCACCCACAGTTTCCAGGGCACAAATTTGCACACATGCAAACTTTGAGTTCTATGATTCTGGACCTTTTGCTATGATTTTTATATTTTTCTACTACAATTTAGAAAACTGAGAAGTTGAGAGGTATGCACACCACATGTGCTACATTGCATATCTCTCTGAGATACTGGGTGCCAAGGGATGTGCTATCATGTTCAGCCAGACTGTTACATGCAATACTTTATATTAGAGATGTGAGCTTGCATTTTCTGTTCTCATGAGATCTCACAATGTGGTGTAATAATACCCTATAACTGGGCTACTATGCTTCAGCATAAAGCTTTCATAGCAAGGATGTCTCTACTTGCATAATTGTGACACTGGTTATTTTGATACCATGAAGCATGGCTAGCTCTACTCAGGTGTTAAGCATGCCGATTTAGATATTTAATGTCTCGTTATGTTACCACATAGTATTTGGTGCAGAAGTACTGTGTATTGCTATAGACCCGAGGATGATTGCTGATGTAAAATATGACTCATTTGACTAAGTTTTATCAGAAAAAATAGCTGCCACTTGCTTCAGTCAAGCAAAAAGGAAATTTTAATTCCTCAAATGCATTTTACAGTTCTGTTTTAAACTTGCATTTATTTAATGATGTAGGTGTTTGCCTTATTACCGGTATGAGGATTAGCTACTTCACCATCTTGTAAACCATAATTAGGCCAAATATTAATTACGTTGTCATGTCTATAGGCATCTAGTTTTTGAAAGCACTGTTAGCATAAACAAATCAGTGCTTGTTATTGTACTTTCTATGGACACTTTTTCCTTAGCTTTGCAATAAATAAGTCCATTAATTAAATGGATCTACCTAAACACTGCTGGCTAATGTTTAGAACTATATACTTTCAGAAGTGTTTTGAAACTTTTTTAGGGATTATCAGACCTTTACTCAAGGAGGTGGAGAATTTTATCAGAATGGTGTGGAAAAATCTCAAAAGGATAAAAGTACCAGGCTAAAATACCATCAGCAGATGAGCAGAGGACATTCTCGCAATTAAATATGCGGAACATCTTGCAGAGGATTTATTCCCAGAGTGCCTGGAGCTAAGTAAGTCATAAGCGAGTCATGAAAGGGGATTCTGAGGCATTCTGGCCCTCCCAAGGATGGTTACAGAGTGTGTATCATATAAACAGGCATTAAAAGCTCAGATATTAGCCTGAAGCTGTAAATGCAAATAAGCTGTAAATAAAAGAGCAAAAGTCTGATGACTTTATGTAGACAGTGCAGAAGTATAAAACGTACTGGGAAACAGAACTTGATTTATGTCAAGCACTTGTAATTCTGACACAAACACCAATAACTGCCATTCACTTGTGAGGTAAAATGAGTTTCAGTATTAATGTTAGCACACGGCCTAATATATAATAATAATAATAATAATAATAATAATAATAATAATAATAATAATGATAATTCGAGAACATGAACTTTGAACTTTGCCTTTGCTGTTTAGGAAGATTTCTCAACCTGCACAAAATTGCAGTTAAAATAGTTTCTCTGTATGTTGAATCTCAAAAATCTGTACAATGTTTTCTCTTCTTACTTAAAATGTTTTGTCAGCTTTTATAGCTGCACTGACATCTCTCATTTGTGATGGTTTAGACCTTGGAATATTGATTATTTCTAGGTATTTGTGGTTTATAATCAGAGTAAACATTTTTTCCAGATGTACATGTAAAAATGCTCACATGCCATACATTAGCTAATGCATGCTTATCTTTCTGTCTGTGCCTTCTGTCAGTGTTTACGTCCTAATAGCATAAATTATAAATTTGTCTTCCTGTACCTGGTGTAAGACTGTCTCAGTGACTATATTTCTTGCATCAATTTGCCGTATGGCTCTGCTTTGTGCAGCATCTTGTCTTTGGCCTTTTCTGAACTGATCTAGAATGTGTTTGTGCTGTTCTGACCATCCAAAAGGTACATTCTTCTTGGAGAATACACTAAGTAATGCAGCAAGTACACTAAGTAATGCAGCAAGTACACTAAGTAATGCAGCAAGTACACTAAGTAATGCAGCAAGTACACTAAGTAATGCAGCAAGTACACTAAGTAATGCAGCAAGTATCTTTTCAACTCACTTTTCTGTGAGACTTCATAGCTTGAACCTGTTTAATCAAATGAGCGTGCCTCAGATATTTCATAAATTACCCAACTGTTATATGACTTTAGATTTTAGGGAAAGGCAAGCCCCCTGTAATGAGGTGGAACTTGGACCACTTTGAACTTTCACTTAGAAAAAAAATGAAAGTAACTGGAATCTTTTGTACCTCATCAGACCTGTAAATTTGGTAATGACCCAGTTTTTTGATTGCAGCTTGACTCAGCGGGAATTTTACCTTAATTTGATTTTGCTGAATAATCTTACTTAATGTTGTTTACTAATTATTTCATTTCCAAATGATATAAGTTATATTTCTTTCTGTATTGGTCAATTAACTACATGCATATCACTATAAATCATCACTTCAGATTTCCTGGGATTTTGATAAAAACATTTTGGGTGAGTTTCAAGGTAATGGACCAAGTACAATGTTCATGTTATTTTTCTCCCAGACCTGTTTGCTTATCAAACATTTTCAGACATGGCACTGACTCTCATTTCTCTGGTCTCCCTGGATTTAACATCTTGTATAACTTTCTCAGAGGGCTGTCCTCCTTCAAGTGAGGATTTCATCCATATCCTTTATAAGCAAATTATAAAGAGACGTTGCTCCTTTATAATTTTCTTTGAAATTGGACTCAAAATGCAGCCTTTCATCTACAGAGGACATTCTGAAGTATAGCAACAGATTTTTATAATAGATATTGGCTGTGATCTCAAATAGTTTCACTAATCAATATGTTTATTAAAGTTCATGAGTCTAATACCGCAACCTCTTGAAATGTACATTTATTTTTAATTTGTTCTGCCTTCTGTGTTTTCCATAGTCATATTCTTTATATATAACCTTTAACTTTGCCTTGTTGCATCTCTGTATGTGTCATCATTTTTTTTGTATTCTGGCTTTTCAATTCTTTATCTGCATTTATATACAAAGTAGATCTGTTTCTTGCAATAGGCACGAGCTACTTTCTGCTGTGCATTGACCTCTGCATGGTCATTGTTTATCCCAATATCTCTAATATCGATTATAATTTCTGTTAAATGAGGTTTGGGAACAAACCAATTTGTCCAGGAACATCTTTGGCAAAGGTATAAGGAGTTAAATGGGGTGGAGGTAGGTGCTTTTAGTGAAGGGATTTAAGGTTATGGGATAGAGATTGGCTTGTTTAGTTGGAAAGTGATGGGTTAATTTGTGAGGGGACTTTAGAGGAAGTGAGGTAAATGTAGGGTGAGACTTAGCTTTATAGGAGTGTAACGGTTAGGAGGAATTGCATTTTGGCCTGAATTTGCTATTGCAGACTTAGGGCCAAGATGACCGTAGCTACTTCAGGGTCAGGTAGGCCTTGGATTAATACTTGTGCATAATGGAGGTGGGTAATGGTGATATACTGTTTTTTTTGCTTTTTGTTTTTGATTGCAGTGGCCTTTTTGTCTGTTGTTGCACTAGGATAAAATGTTTTTAGGTTAGTTAGATGGCTGTAAGTGCTTTGGTCTGGGTGAGGTGGTACTAGTCTAGTTCACAGCTTGCTGTGCTCAGCTAGTAGTAGGTTGTTGTAACATCTGGTCAGGTTTTCAGGATTTTGTGGCTTGTGACTGTTGGGATTTGGTACGGTGGTAGTTGAGTTGCAGAGTAATAGCCGATTTATTGTAGTTTTGTCATACCATTGAAGGGTTGTTCATAGTGACATAATAGCTTTGTTACTTTATCTATAAATACTTTTGATAGTATTCGACAACTGCATTTGTATGTTTTTAAAACATTGTTTTGGAATTATAATTCAGTTAAGGGTTGTTGAAAGCTTATAGTGATATAAAGTATGGATACTTTCTCTGCCTTGTGTCCGCTGGGTGCTGGTATAGGCTTTAGTTCATTTGCTACCCATACTCTCAGTAAGCAGGGTACTAAATGAATGGACAAATATGTAAAACACAAAAAATTGTATGTTACTGGGGGGTATCTACATATTTTACTTATGCATCTAACTACTTAGCTGAAATATAGATGGATACAAATGGTATAGCTGTACTTGCATTCAGCATGCAAATAACACAATATCATCTTATGAGGCTTTAAGTTATTTATGTGGCTGGAGTAATGTCACTGGTGTGTGATTCTCCCCTCCCTGAGATGGTCGTTGATGGTGGTGGGTTAGAAATTCACAGTTTTCTTGGTTCAGTGGGTTAGTTGTCCTTTGAGCAGCATGGCATACTCTTTTAAATTTGTGTATGTGGCAAAGAGTACTGATGGTTGAGATTAATTTTCCTAAGATAGTTGTTGTTGGTGGTGCTTTAGTGAGTTGCACTTTTCTGTGACTGGGTCACTTTCAGCTGAGCTGTGAGCAACAGGGTGTTTTGTGGGCTTTGAGGCAGCCATGAAGGGGTCTATATTATAACATCAAAGTCTTAAAACTTTGAATGTTATAATATCGACCCCAATTCAGCGAACGCTTGAAATAGCAAAGCTGCAGAACACCAAATACTTTCCTAGGGAAAGTATTCGGTGGGCCGTTTCTGCGGCTTCACTATTTCCTCAACTGTGGTGCGAAGGTGACGGACCAGGTTAAGGTAAGTGTGCGAATGGACCAAGGTAAGGTGAGTGTGTGATAGTTAGGGACCTTAGGGATAGGGAGTGGGTAAGGTGAGTGTGCGATAGTTAGGGACCTTAGGGTTAGGGAGCAGGTAAGGTGAGTGTGCGATAGTTAGGGACCATAGGGTTAGGGAGTGGGTAAGGTGAGTGTGCATTAGTTAGGGACCTTAGGGTTAGAGTTGGGTTAAGGTAAGTGGATAGCTAGTAGTGTATGTACGGTTTAGTGTAGGGTTCTGTGAAGTGTGTATGTGTGGATTATGTATTTTGGTGTGCTTGTGCTGTGTGTATTCTTGAAACAGCTGTTCTGAGTGCTCGAGGATATCCCATTTCAAGATTCCAAGGTCGAGCTTATGGTGCTCGACATTTTAGAATTTCGATAATGTGATATAGATCCCCATGAAGAATGGTTGTTCACCATGTGGTGAGGACTGTTATGGTCTGGGAAGTGGAGGCAATAGTACCGATGTGCAGACCATACCTCTCAACCTCCTAGAACAAGAAATCTGGACAAAGCCATAGATAAAAGTGAGACAATGGGCCAAAGCTAGGACCAGTTTTTAAATGTTGCTCTTGCAGGGTAAGAAAGTTGATAGAATTATATGTTTTGCATTATAGTTATTTCTGTAGGTTATGAAATCTGAAACTGAAATGTGTGGCACTATTTCCTAACTTCAAGTCATTAATGATCACCACTAATTTGCCATAAAACCACAATTTATGAAAAATGAACTGAATATATGAGGCAAAGGTCTCTTAACCCTCTATGTTTTGCCAGTGATTTGCCAGAAAGAAACAATGTTATGAGAAATGGACCAAAAATATGTGTCAAAGGTCTGGATATTCTGCGAAAATCTGTACAGTTAAGAGGTATGGTATTCATTGCAGTGTGAATTAGTAAGGGATTGTTTGCAGGATTGTGGGAGGGTGGGACAGACCATTGGGTCTTTCCTGCCATTTTTTTTTTTTTTGTGGATCATTTATTTAAGGCATATATGTTTCACAGGGTAAAACATTATGGTTATTTTGGTAATTTTCTGGTGACAGTGGTGCACTTTTAGGAATGGGATTCTCCCTGGATGTGATGGTCGATCGCTGCATTGTGTTGGGTTGTGCTGCCTGTTTGGTTGGATTTCAAGGTACCATGCAATATAATTTCTCATACTTACAGGAATTCAAAATGTAACATTATATTTTGGAAGATTTGAGTATGTTATTTCATGTTTTGGATTTTCTGAGCTCAGGGTTCCTTCTCTTTAGGCCAAATTTGTGATTTAAGTAGTGAAGAATTGCTCTGCTGAGCTATGGAAGGTAGGCATTTGCTCGGGCTGGTGTGCAGGTTCATGGAGAGTTTGCGGTGGATCAGTATTACTAGATCTGGGAAGCACTGTAGAAGAGCCAGAGGGGTACACATTGATTTATATCCATGCATAAATAGATGTATAGATAAGTGCTGCATCTCCTCTTTCCTGGTTCTGTACGGGAGGATGGATTTTTGCATAGAAGTTGTAGTAGTTCTGTTGATATTGGGTTGGTGGTCTTTGACACTTAGGCAGTGGTTGTTGGGCACTTTACAAGTTTTTCTCAGTCTTAATATGTCTTTTTTTGCTGCAGATGGCAGATTTACAGAATGTATGGCAGAGATGGAAGGCCACTGTGGCACAGGTGGAGGAGTTCTTTCAAGAGGTGCCTAATAATGAGTACAGAATGGCAGATAATATGGGTGAGTCCAGTCAGAAGAGGTGACATCCAGCTCTGAAGACCAGTTCAGTAACTTGTAATAAGCTGGCACTACAGTTCAGAGATGTGGTTGTTCTGGATTCTCCAGTGTCTGGAGTTGACCAGGAGGGAACGACAGGTAATGATATTCTGTTGGGAATCCCGTTAAGTAGAGTAGGTCTTGAGTGTGTTAGGGATTATTGTGGGATAACTGGGTATGAAGTCTATCAAGGGACAGGGGAAGCTGGAGGGACTGTAGAGGATATGCTGAAAGGTTAATGAGATGGGACAGGGTGAAGCAAACAATGGGAAATGGTAGCATAGAGGTGTTGGTGGGCAGCTTGGGGTCATCTGTAGGGGGATAGGATTGTGTTCTGAAGTTGGGTCAGAATTTGGCATATGGTCGGGTGATTGGTTCACTATGCAAGGTTTGGGACAAATGGCAGGGACCGTTTATCCTGACTCCTCACATTCCATCCTCAGTTAAGGATAAGATTTGGAAAGGGGAGTATGTTGATGTCTTTGAATTAATTGATGTGGAAGGGGTGCAGTGACTGGTAGAATTAGAGATGGCAAATGGCAAGGATCTTTTGGAGGCATTATCGGCACTGGGGAGGAATAGAGTAGGAAGGCTACAACCTAGAATGTGGGATAATTGGATGGTGGGTTTCATCTACTATATGGCAGTATGACTGGAGAAAGATACTTCTTTGGCTTTGCCACTTTTGACTTATTTTATGATGATTTGAAAGACTCAGCATTTGAGGCTAGGGGCTGCTTGGTTATGGTATGACCAGAGGTTTTGGAAGTGGAAAGCAGTTGATTACTCTGTCCACTGGGAGGTTAGACATCTGGACATAATGCTAAGTACTTTGATGGATACTTTTGGAGTGGCTAGCAGAAATGCAAGGGCAGGACTAGAAAGGTGGGGGTGTGTTGGACTTTTAATGCAGGGCATTGCTCAAGAGTAGTGTGTGCGTTCTTGCATGCTTGTTCAAAGTGTAAAGGAAGTCATCCAGCACTGCAGTGTGGTCAGCAAAAGGCAAATTTGGTGACTCCTGGCTCATTTTCAACTGATGTGGGTGTTTTCCCTTCCTCTTTCTGGGGTTTTCAGAATCTCCAAGCTAGGGATAATTTTCAAGGGTTATGGTGAGTGGTGTCTTTTCGAGGGGCAAGGAGATGGCTGGGGGGCTCATTCTCCCATTAAGGTGGAAGTATTGCTGTGTATGCTCCAGCAATTTCCTGATTCTTCTCTTCAGGATGAGATAATTGAGGGTTTTCCTCATGGGATTTCTATTAAAATCAAGGGTAGTTGGGGATTGGGTAGCTTGTAGGAATTTGCAATCTGTATGGGGGAAGGAAGATTTCTTGGAGGATTTAGTAGAGGAGGAACAGCAGGTGGACAGGTCACTGGAGCCTTTTGACAACTCTCCCCTTTGAGAGTTTTAAATGATTTAGTGTCAATTCCTAAGGCTTGATTGGTAGATAGTATAAGGGAGGATTTGATTACGCTGCAGACATTATATCCAGACATGTGTAATGTATGGTCGGAAATAGTGCCATGTTTTTGTTGGTGGAATGCTGTTAATTTTAAGGCTTTGGAGCACACACAGAGATTTATTAACTATAGGCTGGCATGGCAGTTAGGGGTGTTGGGTATGTATACCATAGAACATCAGGAATTCAATGACAGGGACCAAGTTTGGTTTAGATCTGATGAGGTGCACTTGAGTAAGTTTGGTTTAGACTTGTTTAATGTACATTTAAGTTTATTTTTGGAAGGTCTGGTGATAGTTCTTATTTAGGAGAGGGGAAACAGCCTGTGCTCAGGCTGGTGGGTGGAGATGAAGGGCAGGCTTATCCCTCTTCTGTTCCCCCCTTAGTGTTGGCATTGATGCAATAATTTTTGGAGATAAAAGTGAGTGGTAGGATGCTGCTTGATTGAAACAAGTGAGTGGTGGTATGGACACTGCTTACTGACAATGCTTGACTGAAAATAGTGAGTAGAAGTATGGACGCTCTTATTTGGGCAGGGTGAACAGGGTACACTGCCCTGGTGTATATTATAAGGATTTTACATGTTGTGGTTACAAGGTTATTGTGTTATAAATAATATTTGAAATGATGTAGTAAAGTTATGTTTGAAATTAATAAAGGTCATCTAATGTCACTTGGTGTCATGTATATTATTGAAGGGGATGGGACAATGTTTGCTACTTTCAAACACACACACACAAACATGCATATCTTTAACTTCATTCTGTTTTACTTCTCTGTAATATTCTGTATAGCAGACTTTTTCAAACTGTCAAGTTTGCTACTCCATGGCATCTGTCTACCTTTTTAAGCTGAATTTTTGATATAGTATAGACCATGCAAAGTCTACATATTTTGCCATATTCATGTATAACTTAGACAATGTACTATTTCTATTCTTCCTGAGAACTATAGCTATTATCTATGTCTTACTGTCTTTATTCATGTTGGAGAGCTCACAACTTATTGTTAGAACATGTAGCCTGGTGTAATATGTGTAGGTTCATTCTCTTCCTAGACTGCACTTTTAAATGTAATTACTCCACATTGCAGTTCTTTAAAACTCAAATTGTCTGTTTTTCTTTTTTTTTCTTACTTTAAAGCCATAACTAAATATGTCCTTTGGTCCTATCATTGTCCCCTATGTCTAAAACATATTTTCTCCTACCTTATGTAGAAGCAGTGATTTATTTATGTTTTCATAGTAACTACATTATGGGTTGATACATAATTATTAAATCTTGCTAATCATTTTCTTCCTCACTTGCCTATACATTGTGCACGCCACAGTATAAGTTAAACATTGCCAGGCTTTACTATTTTTTTATATCTTCAGTTTCTATTTGTCTTCACTTTTCTATAATTGTATTATTTTTTATTATATTGTTTGTGATTTGTACTAGGTTGGCAACCTCTGGTTTCTCCATGTCTTTGATGACCTTTTTTCTTAAAATTAACTGCAACATTACTTACTTTGGTTGTTTTGCTTGACGTTCTGCTTCCCTATTTTTTTCTTGTAGAAACTATATACTTTCAACTTTTAAAATCCAGTAAGATTAATTTTTATCATTCTAAACTTTTTTCTATGAAATTAAATGTTTTTTTTTTCTCATTGCCACATTTATGGCTGATATGGATAGAAAATCTGTAAGTGAATAAATTATTGCATTTCACTTGACAAGGCCGGAGTAAACAAATCTTGACAGAGTAAGAAAAATTATATTATTCCTTACGGTAGGGAAAGAAAGGATACTAGACAAGCAAAACAGACTTTCTTAAATATAAAACATCACATAAGAGACTATTGCAGATTTCAATGGAACAAAAAACCTGTCACTTAAGAAGCCATTCACATCCACATGCCTAAGGCAGATTAGCAAGTAAGCTGCTTAAATGTAAAATCTCCTCTTTTTTTAAATGCAGTTCAAAATTCCAGCAGCCAATGAGCCTACACTGCCTGATGATGGTAATGCATAATTCATTTTATATACTTCTTGATTTTACTTCCGGGATTTTCCAGACTAAGTGAATAGCAGGTCACACAAACACTTTTGAATACCTGGTGCATCCTGTTTATTTTCTACATAAGAATTTTTTTCAGAGCATACAAAGGGTCATTTTACTAGAACAATTTACTAGAAGAGGACTGGTTGTCAGACTGTGTTTAGATTCACTTTAGTTATATACTGTTGTCACTAGATCAGAATACCAGGTTATGGAGGAGTTGTTAATTGTTAAAAAAGAGAAATTCCATGGCCTTAAGTGCTGATTGGCTTAAGCATTGTAATAACCTTTGAGGGTACGATGAGCATTCTTTAAATGTTTTCTTCTGTGAAAAAAAAATCTGCTATTTTGATTTTCACTATAGTCTCAGGCCCATATTCTTTTCACCTTCATGAAAACCTTTTGCATGAAGTATTGCATTCTCTCTGGAGCACTGGTGAATATTTTGGAATCTGATGTAGGATTTACATTTTTAGCCTGAAGAACACTGATCCTATTACTCACCAAAAAGCTGATGCTAGATGTTGATTGAAACAAGTGCACATATGCATACATATATGATGTTTTTCACTACATTTGCAGACATAATTGCTTACTTATAAAAAATATTTAGTTAAAGTAGTCATACCAGATGTGAACAATTAAAACTGCACTGTTAATACACAAAGTATATATGGTTTTGATTCCTGTAAGTAATTGTGATAGATGTGTCAGGCAACAGAATGAAATGTAGATTTGAGAGGAAACTGTGTGATTGGTTCTGTCTTTGAACACATTTAAAAATATCTAGTAGCTGCATATATTACTAGGTAGGTGTTTTTTGTATTCTTGGGAATCAGTGACATGATTACAATCAGTCTCTATAATATTCCCCAGATTCAATATGGTAAGGCTATAAAATACGAAGTCTCATATTCCATTTAGTAGTCATGCATTCTATGCATTGTTATTCTGCAAGGAGCTTGGAACATGTTTCACCTGCAATTGCTATCTATAAGAAAAAACACGCAAATTCAAAAATGTTAGCCATAGGAATAATGCAAAAGTAATGCAACCACCATTGTGGTCTATACAGAAGTAATGATAATTTTACTCTGAACTAGATGGCTGAGGAAAAATCCTATTTACTAATGTAAAATTAAAGATCTTCAGTACCTTTTCAATATATTCAGGACCTCTGGAATAAAACATGTTTTCCCCCTCAAGCTATCTCTGAGTGGGTTTACATGACCAAATAATGCCTGTGACCCATATGAAAACAACTCCCTTATTAGTTATTGGAAAGATGCATGAAAATGAATTATCACATAACTTATGTGTTGCCAGGAAAACAGCATGAACTTCATGCAGCAAATCTTCCAAAGACAGATGAATATAGTTTATCCAAGGCATTGAGTGTTCGTATCCTTTCACAATATCCTATCTTTAATCATCTACTGATCTGCTGAATACTGTTGCTAGAGAGAATATACCAAGGCTTTAAAGTAACACAGAAGGCATATATATTCAAGGATGTGGTTAACAATTAGTGGTTTACTAATATTAAAACTAAAGAGTGCTAGGTCAGTAGTCATCTGCTTGACCAAATAGCGATTCATCTCCCAAGGCACTCCACCATGCACACAGAGGTATTCAAGACTATGAATCATTGCACTACAAGATGCAATCCATATTAAGAAAGACTGAGTGGAGTGGATAGCAGTGAAATGTGACAAGATTCAGTATAAAAGCATGAGAATGTGATAATGAGGTAACAATTCTAGCATGGAGGCAGTGTGGAGAGACAGCATACAGTGTGGATAGCTACTTAACATGGCTGATATCACAAACACTAAACACTTCATGTTAATGAGCTGAAGGCCTTCATCACTCAGATAAGGGAGTGCTGCTTTTATCTACATATACTTGGAATGCTAGTCATGCAGAATTTATTTATTTATTTATTTATTCCAGTTGGGAAAAAACACCCCCTAAATGTCAAGGCAGAACCTTGATATAAATATTACAAACTGGTAAATGAATTGTAATAAACAAGGGGGAAACAAACATTTGTGGCAACTGAAATTAGTGTCAATATTTGATGGTATGCAAGTCAGAAATTCTGTTAAAGGAGAAATTATACAGAATACCTATTCACTTGCCAAGCCAGAAAATTGGTTTATGTCACCTGCTGTGTACAATGTAATACATTATAAATGGGCAGGACGTCTAGATGTCTATCTAAAAGAATTTATTAACATATGTATGAAATTAGGAATCAGAACGCTAATAGTGCACTGTCTTAGCATGCTAGGGATTGAACAGAAAGTGATTTTACATTTGCCACTTTGAATGAGTTTTTTTTTCTCTGAAGCAAAGAATCTAAAGAAGAATTATTAGAGTGGAAAAAGTATATATGTTTGCCAAGTATCATGTCTAATGATATGGATAACTTCAAAGTGTATTTGAAAAGTGAACCTTGGCTCACTGATCCCAATCATGTGACAGATTTTGTTTCACACAGGCATTTTGTTCACATGACTGTCTTGCAGCTTGCATGAAATGAATTATTTATTACTGTTTGTCAAAGTTTGAAGAAGCCCACTTGGAGGATGAAATGCTTACTGTCATATTTTGTTTTTATGTATTTATTATTGTACTAAAGAGAAACTACAGTTTGCATCATAGTGATACAAGCATATGTGCTGCATTTTTCATAATTAAGAAGAGTTGCTTTGAAGCTCTTTTTATATATGCTACAGGTATGGTCCATTCTCTGTAGGATGATGATGGCACTGGCATAAGTAATAATAACTGATGGCTATATTTAATATTTACAAATAAAGAAGAGCAAAATGGGTCCAGGAACTGATCCTTAATTACTCCTGAAGTAAAATGCCAATGTCAGTTTGATTATTACTAGACTTCTGTAAAGTTCCTGTGAGACAAATAAATGGGCAAGCAGAAGTATTTCAGCTAAAAACAACAGCATTTAGTTTTGTAAGTAAAATAGAGCAGTCATCTCTCTCAAAAGCATGAGTAAGGTCAATAAAATGCAAAACATTTTCTATTGACAAGAAAGTTTGGACTGGCATTTAATTGCACAGATTGCAGTGAGCGTGTCACAGTAATTTTTGAAGACATATTCTCAGTTTTTGTAATTGGACAGAGAAGATATATATATATATATATATATATATATATATATATATGTGTGTGTGTGTGTGTGTGTGTGTGTGTGTGTGTGTGTGTGTGTGTGTATATATATATATATATATATATATATATCTATGAGTGTATGTATATATATATATATATATATATATATATATATATATATATATATATATATATATATATTTATATGAGTGTATATATATATATATATATATATATATATATATATATATAGATGGCTTGCCCAAACAATACATTTTCACAGCAATGTCTATATATACTTCTATCCCAGCACTTTAATATCAAAAGAACTGACAATACACCATCATAATTTTAAAACTGCATAGTTTCTTGTATATGTTAAAAGGATACTTCCTTTCAATGTTCAAAATTTTGCAACCTATGTTGTCACACTATTTCACGATATTCTAATCTGCTTTCCCATTCCCCAATTCTTGGGTTCTTCTCAACTTCTTCTAAAAAAAAAAAATAAAACCATTCCAACTAAAGAATGTTTGCATAAGGCCTTATTAGTGTTTCTGTGCTGACTGTCATAGCATTATTTATACATCCTCTGTTTTAGTTATCTTTCAGTCTTTCCAGCATACAAACAATTACACGTAAGACTGGAAACAAGATGCACAATTTCAGATGTTTCACAATTAAAATAATCTTGGCAACCTATTAACCTGTTGACCATTAACTAAAGCCAACTTTTCTTGATTACCATACCAGTTACATCCTTGAAAATCTGAATCCAATATTTTTTTTGTCAGTGATGATAAGTATAAAGCAAATAAAGGAGGATGTATCTGAGAGGAACACTTCCATTTTAATTTTTCTTTTCAGATCCTTCATATATCCTATTAATTAACTTCAATATTGTATCAGTGAATACAAATGATCCCATTGCCCTATTCATGAAATCAAGCTTACTCCATTGAAATGCTTTCTCTGTAAGAAAACCACCAACACCAGAGTTTTTTTTTTACATTCTGCTTCCCTCTGGATCATCATTGTTTTATTAATGTTGTCAAATATTTGCCTCCCCGCCAAAAAACAGCATTGATCTATATTTATCAGTTTTGGCAATACCTTTGCCATTCTTTTAGCTAGTACTGATATAAGCACTTTACAATCCTTGTTTAAAATTAAACTGGATCTATATGAGCCTGGATCTGATGAGTCATTACCATCTTTAGGTATTACAGCCACCTCAGCTTTCTTCCAGAATACTGGTACTTCCCCTCCTTTTAAATACTGCTAAACGAACCCTTCCAGATCTTTATTACTTTCTTCCTTCCTAACTTCCAAACCTCCCCAGAAATACCATCTGTTTCTGCTGACTTTCATGCAGATTGATTAGACATTACCATTAATATATCAACTCTTTGCATTATAAACATTAATTGTTGAACCTCATCTACCTCAAATCTTATATTACCCATGTCTTCCATAAATATTTCCATTTCTGCTCTTTTTTGATATCCACATTTCTCTGCATTATACAAATTTTCATAAAATGTCTGACATATCTCTAATAGCTCTACAGGATCTGTGGTTATTTTTCTTGATATAAGCTCCTAATGTGTGGTGACAACTCTTTCTTTTTTCTGTTGCCTAAGTCATAGTGCTAACCACTTTTGTGCTCAGGAGTTATTATAAAAAAATTGTTTAGCAGCAATCTTTCCAAGCATATGCATATTATCCAGATACTCTCATATTTTCTCTTTAGCACTCTGCTTTTGTCTCTTCTTGTTCTGTGAGAGTCTACTTATTCTGCAATAGTTTAAGCTTTGTCAGCCCCCTAAATAATTCCTATTACTTCTTAACTAGTTATTTTCCTTTTATTTCCACCGCATTTTAAACTCCATTTTCATTTTATCCAACTCATGGGCTATACTTTTTGAAGAAATTTCTGTCTTCCCTAATAGTTCTCAAATAATTTCCAGTACCCATTCCTTAAATTCCTTTCATTTTAACAGGTAGGTGTGAAAGTGCCAGTATCCCATTTTGATTTCTTTACCCTGAATTTTTATCTTAGCTTTTATTGGTGCATGATCTGAAATAGTTATTGGGCATCTGTCAAAGCTTTCAATTAAATGCACAAGTTTCTGCAAAGTATAACTGTTATGTAGTCCATCATAGTTATTGCCTCCGCACTCAATATTTTCATAAATTTGTTCAGAAATCTACCCTCTTTTGTTATATTTTCCCTTCTAGGTACCCATATACATTGTCATTGTTGCAAATTAAATTCAAGTCCCCACCTGTAAATAATATTCCTTGACAAAAGCTGATCATTTCTTCACAAAATTTTCTTAAGCTCCATAATAGCAGTTTTTGGTGGAATATAAATATATCCCAGTGTACTCCTCCTCCTCCCTTGCTAGTAGCCCCTTACTACTGCAAATCTAACATTATTGTCTGCTTCTATTAATATTCTAGCAATTAGTATAATTACTCCTCTTTTCCTTTGTCCTTAATATCCTGAAGTCCTTTCTTTATCAAATTCACTTGCTCATTTCTTTCCAAATCTGACTCCTGCAGCATTATTTGCACTCTGTATTTATTAATATAATTCAATACTATTGCCTTTTTGTCTATATCTGTAAGTCCATTTACATTTCAAAATAACATGAATAACATAATCATTGTGATAAAAAGTCACTGCCCCTACCTATTGTACATGATAACATTTTTGAATATGTATTTCCAACTTTTGTGTTACATGTACACACTAATGTTTGGCAGGTTGATCTTTTATATAGTCAGTTCTTGTCATCTCCATTAAAGCTGGTGTCACATTTTTCAAGACTTTTTGTTTTAAAGAAAACCCAGAAATGAAATACTAAATACATTTTAGAACACCACAAAACCTATTATCGTAGAACAAACACATAAAACTATGTACATCTTAAAAAAATGATGTTTAACCTTCCTGACAGAAACAACTGCCCAAATTGATAGCTGCACCCACAGTCATTACCCATCCTAAATTAAGGTTGCCCATGCTAAAGACTAGAGTCCATTTCTGTTTGTTGGCTACTTTTTGTTGGATGAAATGTTGTATTTCCTCATTAGCCTGTTCTGCATCAAAAATGTATTTGATCCTCCACAGAAAAATGTTCTGAAGACAGCTGGATAGAGGAGCTTGAATCTTACACATGGGATTTATGAACAGTGCTAGTACAACAAACACAGAAACACTAATAATTCCTTATCATAGGATCCTAGCAAGTTACTCAGCTACTGATTTTGATGATCTTATAAGTCTAGCCAGTAAATTAGCCCATATTCCCACAAGTCAGTACCTGATGCCCCTACCCAGCAGGGACAGGTAGAATCCCAGGGGTGCATTTTCTATTTCCCATTCAGTCATCCAGGTTCATCTTAGAGAGGGATAACGAAATACTCTGCTTGATATGGAGAGGGAGTCTATTCCACCTATGGTAGAGTCTTTGGGATACAAATTTGTCCTGCCAGCAAGTTCTATTGATGTCACAGACCAAGTTGAGATTTTGTATGTGGATCACATGAGTGGAGTTTGGCTTGTGGATATGCAGCATTTTTTTCAAGGTGGGGTCAGAGATTGCTCTGTATGCCAAACATAGATTACCTCTGAGGAGTCTGCATGAGATGGAGTAGAGGGACAGGGGTTTTAGACCATCTGTATAGGATATATTTTTGAAGCCCTGGATTTTCCTGGTCAGGAAACTCTATGCTCTCTCTCACTGCTGCATGTGCTTCATGAAGTACATGCCGAAAGGGGCATTATACTCAATGATGGGTCTGCTAAGGGAAGAATACAGGGACGTTATGACTTACTTGTTCCTGGAAGAAATACCCCTACTAATGAGGTGAGACATGTAGGAATTTATCTGTACAATGGAGGCAACATGGTGGTCAAAAGATAGATTGCTGTGAACTTGGGTGGTCAGGTCCCTCACAACTGCTTGTATGCTTAGGACATTGTTATTAATGTGATAATTTGTGGAGAAGTCACTCTCCTCAAAGGGGATGATGATTAATTTTTTGGTGTTTAGTCTGAGGCCGTGCTTCTGGCACCAGTTATTTGTCTGGGTGAGACCCTCTTGTATCACTACATCACTAGGGGAGTTGATGACAGTGCCCAATTTGCAGTCATCTGCAAAGGTGGTCAGCCATAGACCTCTGATTTTTGGCTTGCACCTTGGAGAAGTATATCTCAAACAGCAGGGGGCTCAAGACTGATCCCTGGGGTACGCCACTCAATACAGGTCTACTACATGAGGTAGCATCCCCTATTTTGACTGAATGACTTCTGTCAGTGAGCATACTCTTTAGTTTGTAAAGGTTTTAAAAGTTTTTTTTTTTATTTTAGAAAAAGTTGAGAAGAACCCAAGAGGTGGGGAATAGGAGAGCATATTAGAATATTGTGAACTAGTATGGCAACTTAGGTTGAATCCTCCAAGTTCCCAGGTCTTAATGACCATGTTTCTATTTCTAGATAATAAAATTACATGTTGCAAAATTATGAACATACAAGAGAAGTGTCTTTTTTATATATATAAGAAACTACAAAAATGTTAAAATGGTGTTGGTATATTATCAATTGTTTTAATATTTAAATGCTGGTTTGGATGTATATATATATATATATATATATATATATATATATATATATATATATATATATACACACGTGCTGAAAATGCATTTTTTTTGGGCAAGATGTTTGCTTTTTTTTAACTTAAAATCTTACACAGTCAAAATTAAGTAAAGTTTTGAGATAAGGACAGTACATATATCTATATATCTATAATACTAACTCCAGGATGGCACTACAGTGGTGAAAAGGGCATATACCTTTTACTTGCCTTACAGTACTCTACACAGTGCCAATACTGCACTTTAGTGAAATGAGATTCAGTAAAATGAGTTTTCAGTAATTTCAGCTTTCAGCGATTTGGAGAGGGTGAACTGAAATTCAGTGAAATGAGCTTTCAATGAAACAAAGTAGACCTATATATATATATATATATATATATATATATATATATATATATATATATATATATTTATTTATATAGATATATAGACATAGATATGTATACACACACACATACACACACACACACATATATATATATATATATATGTATATATATATATATATATATATATATATATATATAGCAATTATTTGTTTTATTTGTAATTAGTTACTTTTATGGTGTTATATAACATGTTTAAGTTTTTAAATTTGTATTTTTTTATTCAAGTTGTTCTGAAGAAGTGCCATAATATTTATTCAGAGATGAAAGTGCTTAACATTTATTCAATGATTATTTTCTACATTTTCTACTGTATGCTGCAGTACAGCATGTTTAATTGTTTTAATGTGAAGATATATAGGCCTACTGTCTGGAGTTGCCATGTGGGAAGTGTCATTCGGAATGGGGATAATTAGGGAATATTTGAACTGAGCGTGATAATGCTTTCGGTAATAGAGGTTGAATACATATAGTCAAGGGGTTTTGCTAATAGATATGCATCAATATGAAGATTGAAAACACAGCAGTATACTATATTGGTTTGGATTTGACTTTTACTGACTTTTCAGGGAATTTTCAACTATTTTTCTACTGTAACTGTGTTAAAATTTAATGGGGCAGAACAGTAAGGTTGACATTGACTTTAAGGCCTAGATGTGGAAATGATATTACTAGTGGTTGTTGTGGGGGTGGGTGTTTACCACCAGTGTAAGAGACTGATCTTGTTTGCATTCCTTAGGTATGTATGAAACACTCTCATGAAAAAGGAACCAGGACAGACCCTTGTGATATTCCATTAGTCACCTAATGCCTGAAATTGTCTCCCACACCTTAAGACTCTGTGTCCTATCATTCAGCATGCAAGTAAAGAAAAAAATTAACCAAATTGAAAGCATTAAGAAAAGCATAAACAAAAAAATGCAAACTAAGTTCATCCCTTAGAAGGAATTTAATCAAGGTTAAGCATGTTCATCTATTAATTAAAAAATGCTTCAGAACAGGTGTATAAAGATGTTGCTCAGAATAACCCATGCAGACAGTGAAATGCTCAGTTTTGGTCCCACCTCCTACCTCTCTAGTTTTCCCATCAGCATCCTATGTGAGACAGAGTGAGATACCTTCTGGAAGACCATGACAGACTTTGTCTATTGGAAGTCCCCTGACAAGTTTACCTGTAACCCAGTTAAAAAAACATTTCCAAGGCTGTTTGACTGATGTTGCTGGCCAAGAGCTGATCTTACCTGCAGTCCTCTACACCTGCTAACAGCCATTCTCCTCAGGTTGTTTCCTAGCTTTACCTGTAAATGATCTAAGATAAAAGGCCTGTAGTTCTGATTTTTTCTGCTTCCCACTTCCATAAGGGTACCGCAAATCCTATCTTCTGGTCCTCTGACACATCTGCAGTATCCAATGATCTGTTGAACATTTTTACCAGGAGATCTGTCAACATACTGGACAGATTTTTGAGGACTCTGAGAAACAGTCCATCTGGTTTCTGTGCTTCACCATACCTAAAAGCAGCAAGTAGCCCCGCTACCTCCTCACTATTTATGGTGGTGTCCGGCTACTGCTCTCTCCATTCCATGCCTCCCTCTCAGTATGTTGTAAGTTGTTTTTATTTGTGAAGATCTCCCTCAATCTTTATTCTATTTTTTAGAGACAACTTCTTTAATTGATGTCTTTATAAACAATCTGCTCTACAGGAGGAGAAATAAAGATATTCAATGGCATGCACTTACTGTCTCAGGTAATATTTGACTTCTCTATGTCTTTTTATTTTTCAGAGCTGTCACAGTCTTCAGACCTTGCTGCAATTTCTAAATGCATCTTGACCAATAGCTCTGCACCTAGGACATATGAAAACATGGATGTTTGCACGTTTTCAGAATTTTGCAGATATTTAGCTATCTGTATCAGGGTAATGGCAACCACAATGGATGGCAAGCATTTTCTGCTGTTTTATTGTACACATTATATCTTTTGGAATAAATGTGTATGAAACATATGTGCAAATCAGTTATTTGGCCACCATGCTAGGCTTAAAATATACTCCATTATAAATATAAAATGCATATATCTAGTAAATCATACCCATTTATATTGCTATCAGTGCCCAGAATATTATAGTAAACATTGCAAAACAGAGCATTTGCGAATTTACATATTTATTGTTTTGGTTGTAGGTGAATATACTGGACTCTCCAGTGATCATTCTCAGGTAGAAACCTGGAGAACAAAACTGATGGTAGACAATGCTGCAATGCACAAGAACATAGATGTACATCAGACACCAAGGTAGTAAAGTACAGTTTATAAAAAACTGGAGAGCTTTCTGTGGAATACCACTGGATAGCCAATATTACTGAATAATTAAACTCTAGAAGTATTTCCTATGTTAATCTTTTCTAAGGTGATTAACCACGGAAGGACTGCAGCTATCAGAATGCTATCTAAGTTATTAATGTCCAGTATTAACATATAAATAATTTACTATGCAATTAAAGGCTGTATGACTATATTAGGGAAGTCTAAGAGGTTTTGTTTTCAGTCATGCACTTCATTTCATTATTTCATTGTTAACCCTTCCTCACTGTCAGTGCAATCTTTTATTGCAAAATCTCCAATACAATTGTCTTCTACAAAATAAATCAGGCAACGTATGTCACATATAAATCCGTTTTCTACAAGGGCAGCATACAGGTAGAAAACAGAGGTTAATGTTCATATAGGACCTCTCAGCATCAAATCTTAAACAACTTGTCGGACAGTAGTAAACAGGACAATTAACAACTAATGTCTATAAATCAGTGAGACATTAAGTTGATATGGAAAAAAATTCACAGATTAATAAAATAGCAAATCCAAGCTAATGCAGAAGATACAGAGCTAATCTGAGAGCACAGAATGTGTAACTTGGATAAATCACTGATGTTGCTGAGTGGTGTGATACAACATGCACAGGTTGTTAAGACAGAAAAATAAACCTAGCACATAAAACGGAAGGCACATGACCATAAAAGCATTATTAGGTAAATAGTGTAGCATTATTTTTTTTAAGTTTAAACATGCCAAGAATACAGCTATGTACTGCAGTTATATACCAGAGAAGGCTAGCATTTTCCCAAAATTATGGAATAAATAGCAAAAGCAGTAAAACTGGCATGTCCATGAAAAATAATAAGTCATATATTTGTTATGCAAGAGCAAATTGGTCAGATTTTTTATTTTATTGTATTTGTATTTGTTTACCAGGGTAGTAGACTGATCTCAGGTGATCATTTCCAGGCACAGCCTAGGTGAATATGATCACATACAAAAATTAACAAAACATACTTATAGATACAAGGATATAGTAACAAATATATACATTTATACATACGCAAAAATATGCCAAGGCATTTAGTTCAATAATCATTTTCATCTACCTGTCCATTTCTCTGCTTAATAACATCCTAAAGAAAACGTTCTCCCTTTTCTCCCCACATAGCTCTCTCTCTCTCTCTCTCTCTATATATATATATATATATATATATATATCTAAAGAGAGAGAGACAAACACACCTGTATATATATTTATCTACATAGGTGTAAATGTATGTGTGTATATAAAAATATACACACACACACACACACACACACACACACACACACACACACACACACACACACACACACACACACATACACTTGATATATTTGATATATTTGTGTATTGACATTAAACAAACCACACAGAGGCTGACATTTATAAAGTCGACCCCAGGAAGTCGACTTTCCAAATGTAGACACACTACCATGCATGTGCCAAGCAACAATCTCTGTACATTTAAAACTTAAACTAAAAAAAATAAAATAATCTATAATTTTTTTGCAGGGGCAAGCCTCCTTGCACTCCCCCTCACCCAGATCTAATTATATATACTAATTCAGAGATAGCAGAATCTTGGGGTAAAGCGTATATTTCTCTATCCCAAGAAATGTGTGATCTCACACACCTGTCGACTATCTGTGTAGTCAGACATATTTTGTTGGCTAAACAAATGTCAGCCAGCAATGGATTTGACATATTTCAGTGGACTCATATATCAATATCTATCTATCTATCTATCTATCTATCTATCTATCTATCTATCTATCTATCTATCTATCTATCTATCCATCTATCTATCTAAACACAAACACAAACTCAACCCTCTATGTGTATTTGCATGTGCAACTGTGTGTGTGTGTGTGTGTGTGTGTGTGTGTGTGTGTGTGTGTGTGTGTGTGTGTGTGTTTGTGTTCATGTGTGTATATGCCTATAAAAATGTACTGTAGGATCTGATCATAACCCCACAGGTGTACCGATATCTGTGCCACATAACATTTCCCATACTGTACTTAAAAATGTCATCTGGATTTTAAAGTTTAAATTAAGTAGTATAGTTAACAAGTATATTTATTTGATATAATTTTTAATATAAAATAATCCGTCCACTAAAAGGTGCATGTGGCTTGCCTGGAATAAAAAATACATTTCTGTATATATTTTAATAACTTCTTATGTGATAATGATGTTGTCTAAAAGAATGGGCATATTGTAGGTTTTATTTCAAAATGCCATAAATTGCAAAAGCTATGAGCCATGTGTTCATGAAAATGAATGTATCTGTATATGTATCTGTATAAGTTTGGTAGCTACAAATATCAATTTTAAATGGTCAGTGTACTTGCACATGATAAACAATGAAACTGTTGTACCATTCCATCAGGCACTTATTTTAAGTTTGCTGTATGGAGGTTTTCTTCAAAGCCATAGCAGCAGCTGGGAGCAGGCTGTGACTACCTCATGCACAATCTGTTAGGGGATGCCATCAGTACTGGAGAAGTGGTGCCATTCAGTCCCTGCAAGCATTACTGGTACAAATTTAAGCAGCCCCTCTCACAAATGATAGTCTGTGGGCCAGATTCCAAAAGATTTGCTCTTCAATAAGTCTGTCTGATTCCAAAAGACTTATTGTTAGTGTAAATGACTTATGTTGGTACAAGTCATATGGATAAAAGCTTTATTCCAAAAGCAAATAACAATAGTCAGAAATAATGTCAAGCAAATGCAAAGGACTTTTAAGCGCTTTTCGTTTGTTCTCCAACAAACTTCTTCAGAAAGTAGTATAGCAACACAGAAGCTAAACATTTAAACAGAAAAGTGCGGGAAAGTGTATCCACATTTAAAGATATACTAACTTAATTTTTGTAAATGTATGCACATCTTCAATAAAGCATTGACATAAAAAATACTTAAACAATCTTAAACAACATATGTTTCAACAAATTCTTAAAATCCTACAAACTGGTATAATTATAATAAAGAGCTTGAACATTATAGAAACCTACATCCCAGACTAAGCTTATGAAATTGTAAACATATTATAACCCAGCACCACCTACACTGAGTCAAAATTACATTAGTACTAGTAACATATAACTAATACTTAAAATTAAAATTAAAATAAAAGAATATTAAAGTCATTAAACTAGGAAAGACAAGTATAAGATGAATTTAATTGTGTAACAATTAAATAGGGAATAACAATAGTCAATATAATATAACTATCTTTGTAAACTCCTTAATTTTAAAATACAGGAGATAGAACAAGCCTCATTCAAACCTGGAAAGTTGAAGGCGTTCAGTCTAATCTGCCACAGCAACTGCAGTTCCTCTAGTTTGAAAGATGCAGGTCCACCCCTAATGTCCTGACTGAATTGGTCAATAACCAAAAATTTGAACTTATGTTCAGGATTCACATAGACATGTTTAGCCAATGCATTGTTGTCCTTATTATGAGAGATGGCATACTGGTGTTCGTAAACCCTGTCTCTCAAGCGGCGTTCAGTTTTGCCCATGTAGAACACGGAGCAAACAGAACATTTAGCTAGATAAACAACAAATTTACTATTACAATTGTATCTGGCCTTCAGTTTGTAGATTCTGTTGTTAACAATGAACTGATTAGTACATTCCATATATCTACAAAAGTTGCAACACTCGCATTTAGACATACCAGTTATTCTAACACATGGCCTATTATGTCTCTCAAGTAGATTTTTAACATTCCTACCCTTCTTAAAGACAAATTGTGGTTTTGGTCCAAAAAATGTAAATATAGAAGGGTTACATCTAAATAATTCCCAATTTTTGTCAATAACATTAATAATAAACTTAGTTTGTGCATTAAATGATGTAATAAAAGTATAATGAAAATGTTGGTCACTAGCCAAGCCAGACACATCGTTTAACGAGGTTTCTCGTACATTCAAGATAGCCGCCTCAAAGGATGGCTTGTCGACCCCCAAAATAGGTTTAAATTGCTTAATACTTCTTTTATGCTCAACTTCTTTGATTAAATTATTAATCAAAGACTCTGGGTAGCCCCGATGCAAAAACATTCATTTTAACAGGTCACATTCATTAGTGAAGTCTAATTGTAGACTACAAATACGTGAGGCCCTCACCAATTGCACCTTAACTACCGATCTTTTTTGGTGGAACGGGTGGCAACTAGAGAAATGTAAAAAAGAATTGGAGTAGGTTGCCTTTCGATGAACCTGAGAGGCAAAACAGCCTAAACCAATATTCTTTGTCAGCAAAATATCCAAATAAGCGATTGTGTTAACATTAAATGAAAAAGTGAATTGCAGGAAGTTCGTAGAAGAATTAAAACCACTAACCAACTCAGATGCCAAAGCATCATCACCTTTTAACAATATAAAGACGTCATCAAGAAACCGGGTATAGTATACTATAGCATTCAAATTCTTGTTGGCGTCAGGTGAAAAAACAAATTTGGACTCCCATTGGGCCATTACCAAGTTGGCAACACTGGCACCACAAGGGGAGCCCATTGCCAAACCTATTTTCTGAAGATAAAACTTGTTATCAAACATAAAATAATTGTTAGTCAAAATTAAATCCAACAATTCCATAATTAAAGAAATTTCAAGAGAGGGAGTTCCATGTTTCCTCATTATGTCTGCCACCCATTCTGTTGCAATATCGTGAGGAATACAAGTGTAAAGGTCCTTCACGTCTACAGTTAAAAAATTGTAGTCATTGTTAAAACTCAAATTGTTGATCTTTGACAGAAAGGACCAAGAGTCTTTACATATCTGGGGCTCAAGGACCACATATTTCTGTAAATATACATCAACCACTTTAGAACAAGCATAAGTTGGAGATCCACGGCCATCAGTGAGAGGTCTCATAGGAGGATTAGATACATCTTTGTGGATTTTAGGTATCCCAAATAGATTCATAGATTCATAGATTAATACTAGGCTAACTGCCCTTGTGAGCCATTTTAAGCCTAGCCAATTATCCCGTGAGACTCAAACCCTGTACCTTGTGTTTCTAAGTCAAACACCTTAACCTTTAGGCCACCCTCCCAACAAATAAATAAAGTAGGATATCTGGGAAAAGCAGTAAACATATAATTAAACAAGACATGCATGGCAAAGACTGCATTTAGAGGCATGTGTACATTTTAAAATAGTGCCTAGAGGCATGCACATTTTTTGTATGCCTTCGTATGGGGACAGTCATCCCTCTTTGTTGAGAAAATGGCAAGACCTCAACATACAACTTGGTTTCAGCTACATTAACCTTTTGTTAGAATATTTTGCACCCCTTGAAACTGACCTAAGGAATAAAATAGATTTACAATATAAAGTCATTTCAGAACGATTCAAGACTGAGTATTTCACCAATAGGTTGGACAATATATGGACTCAAGTTCATTCTTTTAGTGAAAGGCTGAAACAAGTAAAGCATAAAAAACTTGTAAGGGATGCTAATGACTTTGCTCTTGGTCAAGTCTTCCTATGGCCCGGGACTGAAAATGCACGTACACAGATTACACCCAATATTGAAAATCAAATGAATGCCTCAAGCTCCTTTCATGCTTCAAATGGAACATCTAACACTGAAGCCAGTATAGTTTCTTCTTTTACACCTACAACTAATAAATTGGCAAGCACAGAACTGATGCCTAACAGTCTTACTCCTAAATTTACCAATGATGCAAGCCTTGCCAGTGATGCACCCCCCCCAACCAACAAGCAGCCAAAGCATTTCTTTTAGCAGGCGCTAAACCGAAGGACACAGCCCCTGCTACTAACTGTTTTTTACCGTTTCCGGTCAAGCAACAACCAGGATGGAGAGGCCGGTCAAACAGCAGGGGGCCGAGAAAAAGAAAAGGCTCCGAAGAAAAGTACACAAACACAAGGAAACAAAGAAATTGAACTCTTTAGTGCATAACATTTCTGATCATGTTTTGTCTGAATCAGATCTTTCGTTATTAGATAAAGGTCTCAATTTTATCCCCTCCCAAACCAGTTTTTTGAATGATGTCTTAATTGATTTGAGGTTATTTTGTCGCAATGTGTCTTTGAAAATTTTATTTAAAAATAACAGTGCTTTAGATACAAAAGCTTTAAAGAATTTTTTTAGAGTCAAAAGCAGCTTTATACCTTTCATGCCACATAATGTAGAAAGCTTCTTGAAGATGTGTGAGAAGGATTTCTATGAATGGTTTGCCTCCAATAAGAAAAGATGTTGTTTTTTTAATGTTACTAAAGCTGAACAAGATTCTATTCATTCTCTGAAGAGTAACAGTCATATTATTATTAAGCCAGCTGACAAGGGTGGGGCTGTGGTCATCTTGAATTCTTTAGATTATGACAACACCATGAACAGTCTATTAACAGATGATATTGTCTATGAAATGATTACTACGGAGAAGGTCAAAAGAATTATCAAAACAGTACAAAATGATTTATATGACCTCCTGATGTGTGGCCAGATAAGCTGTGAGCTATATGAATATTTTCTTATAGAATTCCCCACTATCCCCATAATTAAAGGCCTACCTAAAATACACAAAGACATTAATCCTGTACCAATGAGACCTATAGTCTCTAGTGAACGCTGGATAACTTCCACTATTTCATCTTTTGTGGAAGGCCTACTTAGACCCCTGGTAGATGACATCCCTATTATTCTTAGAGACTCATACCAACTTATAGAATTTCTAAGAGAATTTGAATTAGATAGAGTGGATACAGAGTTGCTTTTAGTAACTATGGACGTCAAAAACCTTTTCACTTGTATTCCAAATGATCTAGGGCTTCAAGCCTTAGAGAGATCTTAGTTACTAATTCTGTTTATAGCAATAACAGACAAATTTTGATTAATTATTTACTTGAATTAATACTTAACAACAATGTTTTTTTATATCAGGACCAACTTTATTTGCAAAAATGGGGGGTTGCCATGGGCACCCCCTGTGCAAATAGTTACGCTAATCTTGTAGTCCATAACTGGGACATTAACTATTTGTTTAAACATGCAGATTTTAGTAAAATAAAAATGTACAAGAGATTTGTGGATGATGTTCTTTTCATATGGGAAGGTACAGAATTGGACTGTTTGAACTTTATTAAAGAATTAGATGTCACTACCTCTTTCTTAAGGTTCACAGTTGAGACATCTCCCCATCTGATACATTATCTAGACTTGACATTGGAGTTAATTGGCAATAAGATTGTCACCTCTTTATATAGGAAACCCACTTGGAGGAACACACTACTATGTTTTGAAAGTATGTACCCCAGATTCACTTTTAAGGGGATTATATCAAGTCAAATGTACAGAGTGTACAGAATATGTAGTGACAGGAATATTTTACAATTAGAACTCAACAAATTAGAAGCCTTGTTTAGAGAAAGAGGCTATCCTATTAAGTTAATTACTGAATGTAAGCAGGAAATTATTAGGAAAATGAATATTACACATGATTCAGTTGATTTTGACAGGAATATTCCTAAATCCTATATAAAAAATAGAGAGAATTTTACTGATAAGTTGAGTTATGTCACTAAGTACACCAGTGATGTTGTTAATCTTAATAAAATCATAATTAGGAATTGGAATGTTTTAATTATGGATCCATTTACCAGAACAATAGTGGGCGGCCATACTAGATTTAGTTACAAGACCTGTCACAATTTAAAACAATTACTTTGTCTAGAAAGGATTCCTCAATACAATAATGGGATAAGTGACCTACAGGGTACCTTTCCTTGTGGGCGGTGCCATATGTGTCCGTATATTTCTAAGAACGCTAGTTTTCAACATCCTGAAGGGTTTTTCACTTTTGTACCAAGGTTTTATAGTGATTGTAATAGTGTTAATTTAATTTATCTAGCCACTTGTGACAATTGTGAAGTGTTTTATGTGGGCCTTACCAAGAGGAGACTTCGTGACAGGATTTACAATCATTGTTACGACATCAAGAAAGGGCATGAATGCAATGCTCTAGCTAAGCATATTATTGAACATAAAACTCATATGTTCAGTTTTAAGGTCTTGGAGATATTGGTCATTAACAATAGAGAAGGTGACAACATTAATCAGTTGGCCATTAAAGAACTTAAATGGATTTTTACTCTGAAAGCTCACATTTACCCTGGTATTAACCAGTCTGTATCTGTTAAACCTATACTCAACAGTAGAAAACCATGAAGTCATTATATATCTTCATAGCTTTTGGGTCAAGATGTCTGTATTACATCTCAGTCTATTGTCCATTTTTTCTTTTGCGTTCCTTTTTCCTGACCTTGCTGGTTATCACCCCTCCTCTTTTATTGTTTTGGGGTATAGTAAATATACTTACTTAACATACCATTACATTTATTTATAGTAAATTACATATGTCTATATTGCATATGAGAGTTATTAATTGCAGAAACTAACAAAATATATTATATATGAGTTTTTTTGAATGGTTGTTTACTTTGTTGTATGTACTCATTCATGGTTCTTGTGAGTGAGATAGAAAAAATAAAGAAACACATTAATCAAAAAATATATCTCATATATGAGTTTTTAGTCTTAATACTTTTTATATTTCTTTACATATATACTTTTTAGTTTTTCACACTGTTTACATAAATAACACACTTATGTAGTGATAGGCTAATACCAGCCATGTCCCAAATATATGTTTTGCATATGCTTTACATATACATACATCTCACTATGTATTCTTAGCTTTTTTCAAGCTATTTTTCTTTTTTCCTTTATAGTTTATCTCTTATCATACTACATAATACAAATTTAAGTTGATTTAGTGGCTATTTTCAAATTAATGTGTTAAGAAAGCCAGTTGTTAAGCTTTAAACACTTTCTCTAACAAATTCTCAATAACAATAATGAGTTTTTTAAGAAGTCATTCAATTGTTCCTATATCTTTCCTTAAATTTATTAAGGATTATTAGAGAAGATTTGCCTATCCTTAGGACCATGACATCAATAAGCGCAATTGTACATCGCGCTTCACAGCACTTTTGGCATTCTGTTCTGTCCTTAGTTTGATTAGTCGTTTACTTCTTGTTTTACCCTTTGGATTAGATGTATATAAGTTTGTTATACATAAAACACTTGAGAGGCATTAAGCAGCATTGTCCTCGCTGCATATTCTATATGGCAGCTGGCCAGTTTTCATCTCCAGCGAACCCGCTACTTTTTTCTGTAAGCTCCTACATGAATTTTGACATTTAGCGCTATCTTTGACCTCTCATACTTTGTATTCAAGAAATGATACACTCTCACAAGACATGTTATATATATAGGTATATTTCTATGCATCACTTTGTCTTTGTTTAGTTCTAATATAAGGACGCTCTTAGTGAATATTCAATTTGATTTTTATACTAATACTTTTGCAACCTTCATGGTTCATGCATATAGTAAAAGAATTAGTTGTCAAGACTCACCTTGCTTTCATTACTCTGGTCTGGTTTTTGTAATGGAAGCCGAGGTTAACAACTTTTATTTAATTATTTTAAGACAAGGATATTTCCAGGTAATGGTTTTATTAGACTTTGGGATAAGTTAATTGGTTCCTTAGAATAGCTTGACATTTATGTTTAAGATTCCGACATCAGAGGATTTTTTTGACAAGCAGTTTTTCACCTTCTAACGCTTCTGCTTTGTCAGAAATGCCAGGTCCATCAAGTATTTGAATATTTGCTTAAGCTTTAAAGTAAGACATCTACGGATGTCTAATGATGTCTAAGATGTTGGGAATCATGTTTTTGAATAGGTTTATGTTCATGCGACACACCAACATTCTATTTTTAAATAAGGTCAAGGTGAGCATGATGACCTAAGCAACTACAGTGCTGTTTCCTTGTTGGATTTCTAATATATTTGGGGTAATTATAATAGACAGGATGTTTTCCTGCACTGTATTTATGAAGTGCTGTTCATGTTTTTTAAGTTGAGACTAGCCGCAGGCATGGATGTCTCAGAGACTACATTCAGATTTTACGATGAATCGGAATGCGATCTAATTTTGTTTTCATGTTATGTTACCACTGTTTTTAAAGAGGTTTTCATGACAGTTTTTTAGTATAATATAACTTATTTTATGTGAATTTTGCATCAGAAGGATATGGTCTATTAAATTATCTGATTTTATTGGTATCAGTAACTATTTTCAATAATTTTTCTTATACTGTTTCTTTAACAAACGAAATGAGTACATAGTTAATGGGTCAGTAATTGACCATTATTGATTAATTCTTTGGCTTGCGCGCCTAAATGTTTCATATATAAGAACTCTGTTTTTACTGTTTTAATACACCTGAAGAAGCGTAGTATAACTACGTGAAAGCGCTTGTGTTTTTTACTTTAATAAAGATACTACGTGTATTGAGTTCATCTCGTGTGGTGATTCCTGTGGATCCTATACTACTATATAATTAAACATATTTTGATCAACTCGTCCTTCTATAAACAGGTCATAAATGCATGATTTCAAGAGACTATAAGCTGCATTGACCTCAGACCTAGAACTAACCTGGTAGGTTTCATTTTCAAGTAGTACTAACATGCGTGCGGTATAATCGGAATTATCAAAAACCACAAAGCCGCCCCCTTTATCAGGTTTGCATATTCTAATATCTTGAGACTGAAAGTAACTCAAAATATCCCTCTCATTTTTAACCAAGTGGCCCGTACTCAAGTATTTGTTGTTAATATCAGTACCTAACCTTCTCAAATCCAACTCACTCATTTGTTCAAAAATTTGTAGAAGAGGGTGGAGTGGAGGGTTGAACGTACTAGGTATGTGAAAGTGGCTATCTGAAACAGCATGGCCAGAATTCATAAAGAACAAACCTAAGTTAAGTTTCCTAGTAAAGACTTTAAGCTCTAAAATCAATTTACTAATATCCATATTATACCAAGGGACATAGGTGTACCCCTTGGATAAAAAATCAACCATTTCTGAAGATAAAGTACTATCAGAGAAATTATAAACCTTAAAGTCCTTGTCCTTATTAAAAATAATTATAGGACATGAAGGCTCGAGGTCATTACTACTGTTCATTTCAAGTCCAAACATTGAACTATCAAGTACAAATAAATTGTTGCTTTCAGTTAAATGCAAACAAGAATTAGCCATAACAGGAGAACAAGGCTCAAAACAGTCAATAAACTGATCAGTACTAGTATTTGAATCAAGTCCAACAAGTGAAATGTCAAGTTCAAATAAGCTGTTACTCTCAGTTGAAAGCAAACGAGTGTTAGTCATAAGAGAAGAACAAGATTCACTTTCATATAGCACATCAATAGGGCACTCATCCGTTCCAAGATGCTGGTAGTTCACCTTGGAAATTTTGAGCCCTTCTGCTGTTTTGGTCTGGCACCCGTATAGTTGTAATTCTGAAAATCCTGTTGATTTCTGATAAAGTTATTGTTATTGTTCTCACGGTGGTTATAGCCAGCTTGTTGGTTCTGCCTAGAACTATAATTATAATTAACCTTTGATGAATTCATTAGTCTTTTGCTCTTACATACTGGTTCCTGAATGGTACCAACCGGTTCAGGTAAAACACCAGGAGATTGAGAATCAACATGGTTATTAGATAATCTACTTTGGTTTATTTGTTGACTATAAGTAGAAGCTTGAGATATATCCACCTGCTCAACATTAGTGTATAAGTCACTACTGTTCATTTCAACTAAAGAGTAACCAAGTTGCCAAATTTGTGCTGGTGGTGATGGCGGGTAAGCATTACCTTTCTTGTAAGATAAACGATCACGTTCAAGTTTTTTAGACTTGTTAGAACTTAGTTTAGATTTCGCTTGTTGGACTTGATTCAAATACTAGTACTGATCAGTTTATTGACTGTTTTGAGCCTTGTTCTCCTGTTATGGCTAATTCTTGTTTGCATTTAACTGAAAGCAACAATTTATTTGTACTTGATAGTTCAATGTTTGGACTTGATATGAACAGTAGTAATGACCTCGAGCCTTCACGTCCTGTAATTATTTTTAATAAGGACAAGGACTTTAAGGTTTATAATTTCTCTGATAGTACTTTATCTTCAGAAATGGTTGATTTTTTATCCAAGGGGTACACCTATGTCCCTTGGTATAATATGGATATTAGTAAATTGATTTTAGAGCTTAAAGTCTTTACTAGGAAACTTAACTTAGGTTTGTTCTTTATGAATTCTGGCCATGCTGTTTCAGATAGCCACTTTCACATACCTAATACGTTCAACCCTCCACTCCACCCTCTTCTGGATTTGAGAAGGTTAGGTACTGATATTAACAACAAATACTTGAGTACGGGCCACTTGGTTAAAAATGAGAGGGATATTTTGAGTCACTTTCAGTCTCAAGATATTAGAATATGCAAACCTGATAAAGGGGGCGGCTTTGTGGTTTTTGATAATTCTGATTATACCGCACGCATGTTAGTACTACTTGAAAATGAAACCTACCAGGTTAGTTCTAGGTCTGAGGTCAACACAGCTTATAGTCTCTTGAAATCATGCATTTATGACCTGTTTATAGAAGGACAAGTTGATCAAAATATGTTTAATTATATGTTTACTGCTTTTCCCAGATATCCTACTTTATTTGGGATACGTAAAATCCACAAAGATGTATCTAATCCTCCTATGAGACCTCTCATTGATGGCCGTGGATCTCCAACTTATGCTTGTTCTAAAGTGGTTGATGTATATTTACAGAAATATGTGGTCCTTGAGCCCCAGATATGTAAAGACTCTTGGTCCTTTCTGTCAAAGATCAACGATTTGAGTTTTAACAATGACTACAATTTTTTAACTGTAGACGTGAAGGACCTTTACACTTGTATTCCTCACGATATTGCAACAGAATGGGTGGCAGACATAATGAGGAAACATGGAGCTCCCTCTCTTGAAATTTCTTTAATTATGGAATTGTTGGATTTAATTTTGACTAACAATTATTTTATGTTTGATAACAAGTTTTATCTTCAGAAAATAGGTTTGGCAATGTGCTCCCCTTGTGGTGCCAGTGTTGCCAACTTGGTAATGGCCCAATGGGAGTCCAAATTTGTTTTTTCACCTGACACCAACAAGAATTTGAATGCTATAGTATACTATACCCGGTTTCTTGATGACGTCTTTATATTGTTAAAAGGTGATGACGCTTTGGCATCTGAGTTGGTTAGTGCTTTTAATTCTTCTACTAACTTCCTGCAATTCACTTTTTCATTTAATGTTAACACAATCGCTTATTTGGATATTTTGTTGACAAAGAATATTGGTTTAGGCTGTTTTGCCTCTCAGGTTCATCGAAAGGCAACCTACTCCAATTCTTTTTTACACTTCTCTAGTTGCCACCCGTTCCACCAAAAAAGATCGGTAGTTAAGCGGCAATTGGTGAGGGCCTCACGTATTTGTAGTCTACAATTAGACTTCACTAATGAATGTGACCTGTTAAAATGAATGTTTTTGCATCGGGTCTACCCAGAGTCTTTGATTAATAATTTAATCAAAGAAGTTGAGCATAAAAGAAGTATTAAGCAATTTAAACCTATTTTGGGGGTCGACAAGCCATCCTTTGAGGCGGCTATCTTGAATGTACGAGAAACCTCGTTAAATGATGTGTCTGGCTTGGCTAGTGACCAACATTTTCATTATACTTTTATTACATCATTTAATGCACAAACTAAGTTTATTATTAATGTTATTGACAAAAATTGGGAATTATTTAGATGTAACCCTTCTATATTTACATTTTTTGGACCAAAACCACAATTTGTCTTTAAGAAGGGTAGGAATGTTAAAAATCTACTTGAGAGACATAATAGGCCATGTGTTAGAATAACTGGTATGTCTAAATGCGAGTGTTGCAACTTTTGTAGATATATGGAATGTACTAATCAGTTCATTGTTAACAACAGAATCTACAAACTGAAGGCCAGATACAATTGTAATAGTAAATTTGTTGTTTATCTGGCTAAATGTTCTGTTTGCCCTGTGTTCTACGTGGGCAAAACTGAACGCCGCTTGAGAGACAGGGTTTACGAACACCAGTATGCCATCTCTCATAATAAGGACAACAATGCATTGGCTAAACATGTCTATGTGAATCCTGAACATAAGTTAAAATTTTTGGTTATTGACCAATTCATTCAGGACATTAGGGGTGGACCTGCCTCTTTCAAACTAGAGGAACTGGAGTTGCTGTGGCAGATTAGACTGAATGCCTTCAACTTTCCAGGTTTGAATGAGGCTTGTTCTATCTCCTGTATTTTAAAATTAAGGAGTTTACAAAGATAGTTATATTATATTGACTATTGTTATTCCCTATTTAATTGTTACACAATTAAATTCATCTTATACTTGCCTTTCCTAGTTTAATGACTTTAATATTCTTTTATTTTAATTTTAATTTTAAGTATTAGTTATATGTTACTAGTACTAATGCAATTTTGACTCAGTGTAGGTGGTGCTGGGTTATAATATGTTTACAATTTCGTAAGCTTAGTCTGGGATGTAAGTTTCTATAATGTTCAAGCTCTTTATTATAATTATACCAGTTTGTAGGATTTTAAGAATTTGTTGGAACATATGTTGTTTAAGATTGTTTAAGTATTTTTTATGTCAATGCTTTATTGAAGATGTGCATACATTTACAAAAATTAAGTTAGTATATCTTTAAATGTGGATACACTTTCCCGCACTTTTCTGTTTAAATGTTTAGCTTCTGTGTTGCTATACTACTTTCTGAAGAAGTTTGTTGGAGAACAAACGAAAAGCGCTTAAAAGTCCTTTGCATTTGCTTGACATTATTTCTGACTATTGTTATTTGCTTTTGGAATAAAGCTTTTATCCAGTTTGGAGCCGTACTGTCAATTGTGTATCTACAAGTCATATGTATAATGGGTTTACATTTGGGGCTACATACCAAAAGACCTGCACTTAGAGTAAGTGGTCACTTACACTTAGATCATGTCTTTTGGAATCAGACCCAATGTTTGTGTATTAGAAAAGCAGCAAATTGCTAGTATAGCTTTTTGCTGAAAACCTATCAAACCTGTTTAGTTATCTTAACTACTTTTTTAAGCATAAATGAAATGATGCTCAGTAAACGACAACAATGAGCTATTGTTGCTCTTTCGCTTCAAGTTTAGTATAAGGCTTTCCTTTCTTGAAGACCTTTCATTATTAGCTTTGAGAGGACCGTTTTTTGCTCTAAGCATTGTGAGCACTTTTTATTTTACACTTTTGGGGGGGGGGGTTGCTTCACACTTGGGGAACCAGTTGGAGGCATTGTGCAGGGTGCCAACTGGCCGCTAGAGTTTTACTTTTCGTGTTCTAAGGGATTACTGACATTGAAAATTTGATAAGATGAGATCTCTTTGATGGTAGGGTAAAAATGTATTCCCTAAAGTTTTAAAATGATTAAAACATTAGAAAGAAGCATTCACCAAAGCTCAGGCAAGTCTGGATATATGTCAAAGATGATAAAAGATATACACTGCTGATATAGTTTACTGTGTGGTCCTAACTTTGATTCCCCTGCTATCCATTTATGTACTAAGCACTCAGAAAGGGTCAACAACTAGACAAGGCTCTTACTCTACTCCAGTTTAAATGCAAACGCCCAACATTTCAAATTAGTAATAATTATATCCTCAACTGTCAGGAAACCTACTTTAAGGATGGAAAGTCATATTCATTTCAAAGGTGTTTATATGGTTGTAAAAGCACATTAACAGTGAATGTACCTTTTTAAGGGTTATTCCGCATTTCAAAACATTATAAGAACTATAGCTTAATGGAATTATTCTCAAAACTATACAGTTCTGATAGGTTGATAGATTCATAGGTAACTACTAGGCTAGCTGCCCTTGCAGGCCATTTTAAGCCTTATCAGTATCACTTTTTGTGCTTGAAATAACCAATCCCAGTTGGTTATAAATTGGTCTTACCTATCCTATGGTCAATAATTATATATTACCCATAATGAAAATAACAGGGATCATATCATAGATAATTTGAGGGGATACATTCATGGGATAAAGCATTTAGGAGCTACATCTGTCCATTAGTAGTACAGGGGACAGTCCTGGGATAAATTTTTTGTTTCCCATCCATAGATCTAAGTTGTACTTGAATAGAGACAGAGATAAAATTTGTGGGGAGTCTGTTCCATATCAGTGCTATCCTCTGTGGAATATACCTGTCCCTCCAAACTATTCTGTTGATGTTGCAGAACAGCTTAGATCCCTAGACCAAATATTTCTGATGCAATTTGACTTGGAGAATGCCTTGTATGCCAGACACAGGTCACCTCTTAGCAGTGTGCAGGTGAAGAACATCTTTTCAGATGTTTATTCGTAGTACAACAAACTTCTTCTGAAATACCCTCAAAGGGTTACTTATATATCTGCATGTAGAAACATCTGGAATGTACCTAAAGGGTTTTTGATTAGTGACTATGTTTATAATAGCATGGGACTCAGTTATATAGGTACTAGGGAAAGCAGGAGATATGTTCATAAGTTGAAGATAAAATGATGTGGAGACTTTCTCAATGCAGCCAAAGAAACAGGTGCAATGAAAACGCTGAACACTGTTTTTCAAATGCATTTGTTTTTATAACAAGAGTGAGATAATTCAATAATACTTAATAATTTGGTTTATTATTTTGTTTGCATTGTTTGATATATGGCCCAGTTTAAGTTTCTCACTCAGAGTAAAGGCAGATGACGCATTTATGATGTAGGAGCTGTTTTGAATCTAGCCATTAATTTACTTGTGATGCAGCCTGTGCCTAGACTTATTTGAAGCACAGGTAATCTCTATTGGTATGCATATCCTTAGGGGTCTAATACAAAAGTCCAAGTCCCAGGTACTTGAAGATCACTTTCTCACAATCAGGGACATGAATGTTTTGTAGTTCACAGAGACGGTTGCTCACACTAAAGCTCTACTACATCTTTAGGTGAGGTCTGGCAGTTGTGGGAAGAGAGTAAAGCTATCACACCTCACCTGAACACACTAGACAAGTTCCAGAAGATAGAAGGAGGAGGTGGGAGTGCAGTCTATGGCTTCAGGCAGTGATCAGGAGTGGAAATTTAAGTTTAGGATGGAGTTTCAGGGTTAGGAAGGGGAAGAAGAAGGGGGTTTTGGGTTAAGGTAGCAGCGAGAATGTTTTAGGTTTAGACAATCAGTGCCTTTAGAGTTATGGCGGGAGTGTTATGATAAAACAGAGCTAGAGTTAGAGTTCTGCTAACGATTTGGACTTCAACAGGGCTGGATGGTGGGAGGAATATGTAATCAACTAGGATTGAACTACAGGGAGTTAGGAGAGTTGCCATTAGAGCAAGTGGGTATGTGTAAGTGTGTCACAAGCCACTCGCACATTTACACAAGTAATAGAGCCCATACTTCGGGTCTGGGCACTCTGACAGTAAGAGCTCTGTTTGCCCCTACCAGTGCTGATGTGCCATAGCTCTTTAGTCTGGGTTTGGACTGATGAATGCCTGGAAGAACCAGCACTGCCTGCCATTCTCTTCTCTCTGTGATCGCTGCCATGCCTATCCTAAAATGTTGTTACACCCAACAAATGACCACTGTCTTCTGACACATGACATGCACTCATTTATCATCTTCCTCACATATTGTACCTAGCGTGAAAAGATATAGTGTTGCTACATGTCACAAAAAGCTTTGTTGCCTTGATACCTGAAATACATTCTTGTCACTAGACAGGTTCTGAGATAATGTAATATCTGGTATTTGTGCCATTCTGTACTGATCTTTTACATACATATGGCTTTCACAACACAGTCTGGGGGTACATATCCTAAGCTTTGTAATTGGCTATACAGTCTTCTTTTCCTGATGTTGTACTATACTATCATGAATACAAACTTGTTTTGCATACTGTTTTTCTATTATACTCTCAGTGTTGCACATACTCAGTGTTATATACATCCTGCATACCTGTACTGTCAGTGTTATATACATCCTACATACCTGTACTGTCAGTGTTATATAGATCCTGCATACCTGCACGCTCAGTCTTATATACATCCTGCATACCTGTACTGTCAGTGTTATATACATCCTGCATACCTGTACTGTCAGTGTTATATAGATCCTGCATACCTGCACGCTCAGTCTTATATACATCTTGCATACCTGTATGCTCAGTGTTATATACCTGCTCCATACCTGTATGCTCAGTGTTATATACATCCCTCACACCTGTACATCTTGTTTGCCTTGTTCTGTAACATTCCCTATCTGTTGGCTTAATTATGTTTTGTTGGATTTTGAGACTTTTTCACTTTTGCTGACTGAGGCTGAGGTGGTTATCATTTGGCCCAGATTCTACTCACTTCCTTTACGTGTTTTTTTATGTGTTATTGTCGTAGATGATACACTGCAGCCTTGTACCATGTGCCTCTTGCCATTCTTAGACACCTGTCACCTTACCTCCCACACTTCTTCATTGCCCCAGGCAGTTCTGCCTGTTTGCCTTTGCTGGGATGCTGTTGCTTGCAGTTGCTGCTGCTGTGTGCCATTTTCTGTACTTGGGGAGCAGCAGTTATGGCTGTACTGACAGTATTAAGTGAAATGCATTCAAATGAGAGAAGGACTGCACCATGACTGGGGCTTATTTCTTCACCTCTTCATGATTTTCATGGAAAGTATATCAATAGTGTCTGATGATAATCCCATATGGAGATGTGAAGGCTGCATATTTGCTACTTGCAGATGATGCTGTCTTCCTAGCCTCAAGTGGATGTGATGCATATTGTGCATTAGAGGTCATAGTTGTCTCCATGAAAAAAGGGTAGTGTTCTCTGCAGGTGAGAGAATATCATCTCAAGGAACACTTTTGAGTATCCTGAGGCCTTGCTCATGGATAAAGGTAAAGGATACTTGAGTGATTTACCAGCAGATAGATGCAGTGGCTAAACAGATTGATATAAGTACCAAAAAAGTGGTACTCTTGGAAGACAGCTGGAGTAATTCTTCATGAGAAACTGAGGAATTAGGCAAACTAGAAGGATCTTAAGGTACTGCTTTTCTATAGATTTACTCATTGTTTAATCATGTATGTTTTTAGCTTGCATAACTGTTAATTTTTTGTTAAAGCAGAAAACACCAGAACAGAAACACACTTACACCATCTAGGTTTGAGTCGATATATTTATTTCAGTTAATCACAATAAACATTAACCGAATGATTTTAAAATACTCTCTGTCGAGACATAATTATCTTTTATAGCATAAATGTTTCAAAGTCTCTTATTGTAAAGCTATTGTTGGGCCATTGCCCTTGCCCATGCCTGACAGGCAACTCTCCTTTCATTTCCCTCTTCCATGAAGTTTCCTCAGAAAATCTCCAAATCCAGTCATGTCCTTCACTTATTTATACTGTTGTTAATGGAAAAAACTCTGCATTCTAGAATTCCTCATGCCAGCCTCATGCTGCCCGTGAAGAAAAGTGTAGAGCAGTGTAGAACAATGTAGAACGGTCTAAGAAGGTAAGCCTGTGGATGCCGAGAATCTATACCACTGTGCCCAACATGCATTTAAATAAATCAATTTAGTTACATAGAACTGTTTACTCTAACAATTCCACCTTTTGCTATTTAAACAATAAAAATAAAATGGAAATATTTTATTAAAACAGTTAAGCAAAACCTCAAAAGGTATTAACTCTTCTGCATTTATAATATTAATTTGGTTAAATGTATTTTTACACAAAGCTTTATGCAAGCATTTTATTAATTTATTATTTGTTTACCAGGAAGGTCCAACCTGGAACGAAACCAATTTTCAGTAGAGGCCTGGGGAGAAACACTCCAGATGCATGTCTTTGTAATGTGGGAGGAAACCAGAGCACCTGGAATAAACCCACATGAAGACTTGGAGGACATGCAGACCTCACACCCCAGCTGAGAATTGAACCATTGAACCTCTTGCTGTGAGGTGACAATGCAACTGCTACACCACTGCACCATCCAAGGCAATGTAAAAACAATATAAATTAAAAAAATAATGACAATAATTGCAATCAATGTGGTGATGATCCATCTGGACCATCCTGAAAACCGACTATTTGACCAATCACTCCAATCAGTATTCCAGGTTTTCCTGGATTTTTCTGACACCTCTGTTATCCTTTCTCATTATGCTTGGTGGATTCTGACTTATCCAGAATATATGTACAACACTCCTCTCTATGAGTGCACATGTAACCCTGTCCCATGACTCCAGTATGAAATCTGAACCATATGACTATGTAGAATCATAGTTCTCTTTGCTGTTATTTCAACTGTTACATCTGCAATGGTTCCAAATGTAGCTTTTGCTAGTATCTCCAATAGCTTATACACCTTACTTAACTCCCAGATGGACTTAACTGCACCATATGGTGGTAATATTTCAGCACCAGCTATGACATCATCTGCCAAATCCATGTATTGTAAACTTTTGCTGCTGCTGCATTAATGTCATGATTATAGATCCAGGATAGATCTAACTTCCTATGGTATTTGATACATCTCTTTTCCATTTCTGCATTTCCAATTTTTCACTGTGGTAGCTTCTGTGCTATTCTCATTAAAGGTACTGCATATCCCAAATAACATTATCTGTCCAATCAGAGGGAAACCACTTATATGCATTATTTCCACATATGTAATACTTCCCTTCACATAGTACTCCCACTGGATTACTTTTATTTTTTTGCATTAATCCTACTTGAAAATTCATTTTCGTTGATTATTTGAGTAGGCACTCTAAACTTTTATCTCTGCCAGAACTGACTAGTACCATTTTCTGGATTATAATTATGCAAATCTGTCCAGTGCATATACAAAGCTGTTATGTTATTTGCTAGGCCATCATTTTCTGTTTGTATTGCATTACTGAAATTTATAAACCCACCTACCTGTTTTGATTAAAATTAAAACATTCCTTTAGTATAGTATAATTAAAGTTACTATTTCCCACAGACATTGAACCAATGTGGCTTAAACATATACTCCCCTTATCAGACCAGCATACGTTTAACCTTGGAATATGTATTGTATTGACCTGTAAACATCAGCTACTGCGATTTAGTACCTGCATAATTTCTTTCAATGTCATTGGTACAGATTTAAAATGCAATCTTTCTTGTGCTGTTGGAATTGGAATATAGACACAACATTTTGTTGCTTTATTAATCTCTGCATATGCCATCTGCATTACTGTGAACACATTAAAATTAGGTAGACATTTTTGCTACCTTTGTAGCTTATTAACTTTTAAATCCTCAAAGTAAATACCCACAGGGTACAAAACTAATAAAAAACAAAAAATGAAGAACCACGTCCAAAGCACTAGGCAGAAGTTTAATCCAAAATACGTACAAATTCACTTGCTAAGCACTTTCACCATTACAAATGGCTTGATCAGAGTAAGTGAAAATCATCCATACCACACATTAAATACCCAAGCAATTGCTTACACATCCAATAATAAAATTATTAAATAATTAATTAAATAGATAATTGTTAAATAGATTTAAACACTGAATATATCCATGCACAGTGAAGAATAATACCCAAACTTGCTGTTAAAACAGGTATTTTGGATTAAACTTCTGCTTAGTGCTTTGGACGTGGTTCTTCGTTTTTTGTTTTATAACTTAAATCCTGTTTGGTTACCATTTGTAAACTAGCTCCTATGTACACAAACATTAACATTAATAAAGTATTCTTTTACCAAATCTTTTCCTTGCTGGCTTTATTACACACTAATCTTCTTTGTCTGTTTCTTCCTTTTCTTTTCTTTGAATGGTATTCCAAACAAGTAGATCAACATATGAAAACAGATAATCTGTTATCTCTCTGCTTTTTGTCCTTACTTTCAATCATTAATTTACACTGATCTCTGTGCACTAAAATGCTGTTTACCCTTTTTCACATGTTTTAATTTGTACACCAATAGCCCTATTTGCTGTACAACTTCATAAGGCCCTTCCCAGTTACTGTCCCATGACCCTGACCTGTTGAAATCCTTTACTAAAACCTATTCCCTACTGCCAAATGTTCTTATTTTGGCTGTATGGGTACCTTAGACCTAATATAAAAGGCTTGATCTCTTGCTATTCCATCACATACCTCTTGTATGTCCTTTAACCAGTTTTGATGCTTTGCTGCTTCTAACAAAGGTCTCTCTATCCTTAATTCAGGATCACATAGAAAACTTACAGGCATTTGTCTCTGTGTCATGACTTCAAATGGTAAAATTCCCGTCTTACTATTTTGAGTACCCCTAATGCCCATCAAAATGGATGGTAAATGAGAAACCCAATTATTTCCCATGCACATTTTCTTTAGTTTCTCTTTAATTGTGTGATGCATTTTTTTTTCACCATCCCACTGGATTGTGGGTGATAGGAACATGAAACCTTTGCTGGATGGCTAGAAGATTACATAGCTCCTTTAACGTTTTATTAAAAAACTATGGACCACTGTCCAACTCTATAACTCTTGGCAAGCCCAATGTACAAAAATGCTTTTCCAAAGCACCTCTGCTGTGGCTATAGCTGTTGTAGTCTTGGTTGGAATAGCTTCCACCCATTTTGAAAAAAAAAAACATCTTCAACAACCAGTAGGTATCTGTAATCCCCCTTGGCTGCCGGCAATGGTCCTGCATAATCAATTTGAATGGCATACCATGAGTCATTTGCTGCTGGATCTCTATGTATCTCCTTCTTTTTTGTTGTGGGATTTGTTTGTAAACAAATGACACATTCATTCTGTACTACCAGGCACAACCTTTTTTGCTTTGGGTGCCAGTATTTTTCCTTTACCACCTTCAATAGCTTTTCTTTTAATAGGTGTCCCAACAGCTGGTGATTGAATCTTACAAGCTGTTTTGCCAAACCATAACAGATATAAAGTAACTCTGTTCCCTTTAAGGTTGGATATGCATAATATTGCTTTGTTCCTGTACCTCTACTTATCAGCTTGCACTGTTTTAATCCTTCCTTTTTCTTCTTGTACCTCACTCAACTCTACCTGTAGTGCATTCTAATCTGCTACCTTTTTATTTATTGCTACCTCTGAGAACTGTAGTTCACCCTCTGTCTCCAGATATAGTAGGCAATCCATTTCTGCTGCTTGTTTGGCTTTTACATCCGCTTTGTTTTTGATGCAAATTTACTTTTATAATGTCGAACTGCCCCTGTAGATTATGTTTTTGTATGATGTCCCACGTATCTTTTAAAACTTGAGCCTGCTTTAAAGGTTTTCCTGTATATTCAGTAAATCTGCTTCTAACCCATGTGGCCATGTGTAACCTCAATGAGTTTACTACATATGCACTATCACTATAAATATTAACTGGATTATAGTCTTGCAGTACATATTTTACTACTTCCAACTCAGCTCTTTGAGCCAACATGTGACCTGGTAATCTAATGCCTCTTCTTTGGGTCTATGATTGTGAAGCCTATATGATATTTTCCATTTTTCCAGAATCTTCCACATCTAGATAGACATTAGGTATTCCAGAATGGAAGTCGAGCTTTAGAGGAGACTTTTCTGGTTTTCCAATATTTTCCATGCAATTATTTTCTTTTCCTGCATAATTTGCTAGCTTTGACAGGTAATATTTATCTGCCACTTCATTTTGAATCTTTTTCCTATTAAGTGTCGTTAGCCATTTTGAAAATACCATTTGACTTACTCCTTCCATTATCTTTCCATTTCTGTTGTATACAATAAAGTTTTAAATGACTGATGCAGGGTTTGAACTATTACATTTGAAAACATCATCAAAGATTCAGTTTGCTTAATTCCCTAGTAAACTGTCAGCAGTTGCTGTATGCAAGGATGATATTTATTTTCCACTGGTGTGTGTCCTACTACAAAATGTAACTGGTATTAACTTTTGCTCCATTCCTGGAGACTTCCTTAATGGCCATGCCTGTAGTAAAACTACAGATATGGTTTCAGGACCTGTCACTGCTTGTAAGAAGAAAGTAACCTTGCTATTTGGAGCTATCAACTCCATAGCCTGTGCTAACTTTTGCTTTAATATTTTGAAAGTCTCTTCTTTTATGGACACCTATTGCAATGTTATGGAAGTTTTTTGTTCCACTAACATCCTGTATGTGATGCTGCCAATGCTGCATAATCCTCAATAAATTCTCTATTGTAATTCATGATTCTCAAAAATTTTATGTAAATCTGCCACAATCAAAGGCACTAGTAAGCCTAATATTCCTCTTGCCCTCTCTTTACAAGGCATCCTGCCTGTAGATGTTATTACATTCTGCAAAAATGTTACTTCTTGCCTGTATTTTTGACTTGAACATTTTAAAACCTGCCTCTTGTAATGTCCATTGCACTCTCTTTAAATGCCTGTAATGCTCCTCAGCTGTTTCTGACTGTATCAAAATGTTATCAGTGTAAGGAATTATATTATCTGGCAACCTTATTATTGGCAACACCTATCCCAGATTTGATGAAAGATCACTAGGCTATTTTGAAATCCTTGAGATAACTATGTCATCACATAATGCTGATTTTCAAAACGAGTGCAGACTCTTTTCCACTCCTTTCCCTGCAATGGAACAGTGAAAAATCCATTTGCCAAATCAAGAATTGAAAACCTCTTACTAGAGGGTTTAATTCGGGTCTATATTATTTCTTTGACAGCTTAGGTTGTTGAATGCTCAATGATCAATACCTAAGCGAACGGTCATATAAGCAAATTCTTTTCTCGGGAAAGAATTTGCTTGGCCGTTATCGGGGATTTGCCCTTTCCCAATGTAGAGTGATCTCGGAGTTGGTATATTTAGTTGGGGGGTATGGGGGTGTGAAGCCCCACTATATTTAGGTTGAAAATTTTATTTTATTTGCGGATGGCCTAGCGAAATCTTTCCCGAGGAAAGAACTCGCCTATATGGCCGTTTGCTTAGGTGTCGATCATTAAGCATTCGACAACCTAAGCTGTCGAAGAAATAATAATATAGACGCTTTAATTCTTGCTGATAATTATGGAACCTGAGGTATCAGATGAGTCCTTGGGATTGTATATTCATTTACCAGGACCAATCTGTAGCTACCATCCTACTTTAACACTGGCCATACAGGAGACTTTGTTGGACTATGTCCCTTTTTAATAATGCCTGCCTACTCTCATTCTTAAATGCATTGCTTCATGTCATTTTGAGCCTCTGTTGGAACTGGGTCCTGTTTTTTGAAAGGCAGATTAAAATCATTTGGACTACCTGCCACTATAGCCTCCTTTAGTTTATTACAACTGTTTTGGATTTTGCCCATAAATCCTCAAAAGTTTTTTCCAACTTTTCTCACATTTCCTTTAGCTCATCTAACAGTTCCACTCATTTTTTTTTCTTTTTTGTCTATTTTAACTACTTCTATTACCATACAGTGTGCATATTCTATCTCCTCCAGACAGTGCACTGTCCTCCATAGAATCCTATTTGAGAAATCTATCTCTATTCCCAGCTTTGATAATATATCCATCCCTAAAATAGATGCACCACAGCTAGGATGCTGTTCTTTCCCCTTTTGGGCATCACTCCACATTCTTCCTCTTTCTCTCCCAACTACATATACCTCACTCTGCACTTCCTCATCTTCCTCAACACAAAAAATATTTTGCACTGTACACTGCTTTCCATCCATTTTTGACTTCATCAATCTAGTTACTACTTCCTGCAATGTTTTGGAGCCTTCTTCATGAATACACTTACTGGTGCCTGGTACTCCCTTAACCTGTTCTAGAAAACTGTGAATTAGTTGCTTCTGGACTGCTTTGTTTTCCATCTCCTGATTTAATTTGTCATCCACTATCTGATAAGCCATTATAAAATGCTCTGCTTGCCCCATCAGTCTGTTCAATGTAGTTATATTAAACTTATCCAATAACTTAGTTGTTAATGGCTGTCTCTGTGTGTACTCTAACAAAATTGATCTCATTCTCTGAATAGGTGTAGGTACATCTAACTGTTTTATCTGTATATACTTAGCAAAACACTTAGGGATGAAAACCCAGAAACAATTTTCCCAAAACACTGACCGATCTGTACCACCCATATTTGTAACCCATTCTTCAAGGGCCACCATGTTATGGAAAATTCCCTTTTTATCATTCCACTGTGGGGTTACCTATGGTAACTTTGACTGTTGATTATAACTATATACATAATCAATATATTTACTAATCTTGTGGATTTTTTTGAAAATGTAAATAGGGCCATTGATGAGGGCAAATCTGTGCACACAGCATACCTTGATGTTGCAAAGGTCTTTGATACATTCACACACTCAGGCATTACTGATAAACTTAGCAAACTGAATGACTCTACATCAACCAGCAGACCTGTTACCAGCGGGGTGCCACAAGGGTCAGTGCTGGCCACCCTAGTTTTTGGTATATAATTCTAAGAAATGCAGGTCAAAACTAATGGGTTTTAGTTGACCAAATTTGCAGATGACTGCAAACTTGGTGCAATTATTGAATCCCAAATATATGTCAGTATACTCCAGGAGGGTCTTAGGCAGAACAATGACTAGTGTCTTAGTCATGGTCTCAAATGCAAAGAAATGCATCATCATTCCCTTCAGCATAAACAATGTCCCTTTACACTATCATATCAACAACAATACCCTAAGTACCCATGAAGTGGTAAGAGAATGGAGTTCACAAGTTGACTGCGACCTTAACTTTAACCAACATGTGTCTACTGTAGTAAGGAAGGCTTTCTACGTAGCACACTTGATTAGTATAGGCATCAACTTGAGAGTAAAAAAGTTATAACCCCTCTTTGGTCCATAATTGAGTATAACACCCCATTCTGCATGTACCGTACAAAGCATCTGCAGCAACTCGAGAGACCTCAGAGGTTTCTAACAAAGAAGATTAAGACACTCCAGCACGTGATGTACACAGGCCATCTTAAGTCCCCGTCACTTTACTCTGTACCATATAGACTTATTAGGGGAGACTTATGCATGGCTTAAATAGCAATCTCAGACCCAAACCTAATGTACTTGCTGCATATCTGTAAATCAAACGGGTCTAGGGCCACCCATTCTAGGGACTTTCTGTCAACTTATTTAACTTTTCTACTGTTTCACTTGTTTTCCCCTTCAGCTTTAGCTGCCTCTGACCATTCTGAACAATACTGTTCAAATAAAGGGTTAGAGTTGGAGCCTAAAAATACTTATATTGTATGTTATATTACTGAATATCTCTCAGTGGTTTAGTTGCTGGCATCACTAAAACTGCAGCATCTGGTTGTGTTTCTGGTAACTGCATGTTACCCTCACACTTCTTAAGTATATAAACACATTCCTGACAGTAGAACCTAGTGATACTATTACACTTCACACATATACAATCTCAGCAAGACATGCAAAATCAACTTTATTACATTTAAAAATCTGCATTTTACTCATTTTATATTATACCATTTCATTAAAAAATCCCATACATCTTTATAACTTAACATCTATACTGACTACATGTGGACACTTTAGACTTAAGTCTTTAATGGCATCCATGTTGTGACAGAAAAAGGATTGCTGTGAGCTAACAGTCACCAGATGATCAAGTTGGAAACTGTAAAATCCTGCCAAAAGTCTTTGTTCATTGGATAACTCTGTGCTCTCTGAAAAGTAGTTGCTTCAAATGACACCTTGTTCACCCTTTTCGTCTGGAAAAGCATGAACCGGCACTACTTCAATGAACAATATGTCAAACTGGATGTTGATGTCAATGTTTAAAATATACGAGTATTTTAAAGATTTATTGTTGACTTCAAAACTTTCTTTTTTTTTCAAAACAGGTTTATTGTTTTAACATATAAGAGAAATATCATAACAATTTTATACAAGTAATTAAAAATAGGTATTATTATAATATTCAACAAAACAACTAAAGTATTTACAAAGACATCCACTACAATCAGATCAATTAATTAAACTAAAATACCATGTTATTGAAATTAAAATTGTTTTAACAAATTTTGTAAATTATCCCATACAATATAATAAGATGTTTTTCTATTTGTTCTTGTCCTAATTGTGTTTATTTCCATATGGCACACTATATTCATAACATTTTTAAATTCATTGAACGAAGGAGGTGTATCTGAAATCCAATTTCTAGTTATTATTTTCCTAGCCACTGCTAGAATAGACCATAACAAGGGAAGCTTAACCTTTTAACACTTTGAGGTACAGGTGTGTTGAATAATATAAGAGATTTAGAAATAATGAAATTATCTGTAAAAGAGCCTGCAAAAATTCATTAATTGACTTCCAGTATTCTTTCAATTTTATACAGTCATAAAACATATGAGCCCAGTCAGCATTAATTTCTACATTACATCTCTTACATAAATTATCTTTATTATTTATTTTATTCATCATCAAAGGTGTATAAAAGATCTATGTAAAAATTTCCATGTATAAAGTCTCCAGACAATGGAAGACGTAGTTCTATAAGCAGATTCCAATATATATTGTTTATCTTGTTGATTTGGTGGGTCCCCATTAATAGAAGTGAAATAATTCCAGTATGAATCTACACTGTAAAAGTTTCTTGTCTGATAATTTTATGTGTGTATGAAAGTTTACCTTTATCAGAAACTTTATGTTGTAAATTTAATATCAAGTAATCAATCAGTGTTGGAATAGATTCTTTAACTGTTATAGACATTAGATCTATTTTATTAATGAAATGTTGTCTAAAGGTCTGAACCTCTAACCAGCAAGTTTCTCTTAGATCAAATTCTTGTTTTAAGAAATCTAGATTTTTAACTTTATTATCAGATATCAACTGATACCAGTACTTTAGATCATTATCTATAGTTAAATGAGTTCCTTCAGAAGTAGATGACAAAAGCATACCCTGAGTATACATTATAGGAATTACAATAAAATTCCATTCCCTATACTTAGGGTGCATGAATATAAAGTTACGATAACTAATAATAATATTTAATGGGTAACAAACCATATGTTTAGGTGTAATAGGTGAAGTACAAAATTCCTTTAGTAACCATAACATGGAGTTATTTACAATCATATTTTATGTGTTAAGGAGATTTTCATGAAGTGCATACTAATTAGCTCCCAATAATCTTTCCATTTTGTGACATATGACTGATCTATTAATAAAGTAATAACTTTTACAATAGAAGAGATAGTATATAAATTAAAGTCTGGAAAAGAAATACCCCCTTGAGACCAGCTATTAGTATGTTTCTTTAATGCAATCCTAGGTCTATTAGGTGCCCATAGGAAATTTAACATTAGTGTATTCAGTTTCTTGATAATTATTTTTGTAGGTGGAAGTATTATTGATTGTATTAAGTATAAAATCTTGGGGAATATTAT
>NC_056751.1:73956698-74034198 GCF_019279795.1 Protopterus annectens | reverse complement strand
AACAAAACATTTCTTTGCACACAGAGAATAACTTTGATTAAATCCTTTTCAAAATATTTGTTGCTTCTTGGAAATGCAGGAACTATATTTAAAAAGATTAATAATGAAATAAAATGATGAGAGAAAAAAAAACCTAGAACAAATCATTTGTTTTTTAGTCTCTCCTTCTTCTCTGAAGTCTTCCACGAAGTTTCAGTTGCCAGTCTCTTTAATGAAGGACTAGCCCATTCCATTTCTTCTATTTTATCCAAAATCTTATTTTTTTTGATAAACAGTAAAGCCGAGTCTAAGTCATCGAAAATTTTAGGACCATCAGGAAGGAAGATTTTAAGCTTGGCAGGAAACAGAAGGTATGTTTTAAACTGTGCTTTTTTAAGCTCCCTTATTAGTGGCAGAAAAACTTTTCTTTTAGCTATTACCATGGAAGAATAGTCATTGCCAAAACGCACAGTTGTCTCATTAATCTTAACAGGAGCTTTAGCCCAAGCAGATTTAAGAACCATCTCTTTATCAAAAGATGATAAAAATCTAACTATAACTGATCTAGGATAGTTTTTGTTAGAGTTAGTATTAGCTATAGATCTATGTGCTCTTTCGATACCAAAAGAGAATGCTTCTGGTAAGTCTAAAGTTTTAGGGAGCCATGTTGTTAAAAAAGAAGTAATATTGTTACCTTCAATATTTTCTGGCAGTCCAAAAATCCTAATGTTATTGCACCTAGATCTATTTTCCAGGTCATCCAGCTTTGTTTGTAAATGTGTATTTTGTTTCAGCAGAAACTCAATGTTGATTTCCTCTTCTTGTATTCTATTTTCCATGTCATTCACAGCTTCTTCTATGCCTGTCATCTGGATCTTCTGTTGTTGCAGGTCTATATGTAACAAGTCTATTTGTTTTGTAGTTTTTTTATGAAGGTGTCTATTTTAGTATCCATTTTATCCATCTTAGCAGTAAGTTGCTGGATTATAATTATCAGAGACTGAAGTTCTTTCTTGATGCTGGAGTCTTGAGAATTTGTCTTACTGGAACTCATTTCAGACTGATAAACTGACAGGAAAATTTCCAAAGTGATTTCTGACAGGGATATTGTTAAGATTTCCTTTCTTTTTTAGATATAGTTCAAGAACTATATAAAACAAACATATTTAGAAAGAAAATTACTTCAAAAATTAATTTTTTAAAGTAATTAATTCCTGTCAGTGTAATGAAATTGGTGGAGCTGAAGAAATCTGCTGCTATCCTGTGTTCATCCTTGGCCAGGCCCCCAACTTCAAAACTTTCTGAGTACATATTTTGAAACTGGTCTGGCTCACCACTGTTAAAGCAGCAAACACCAGAACAGAAACAGACTTCCACCATTTAGGTTTGAGTAGATATATTTATTTCAGTAAAGCCACAATAAGCATTAACTGACTGACTTTAAAATACTCTCTGTCGAGACTTGATAATCTTTTAGACCATAAATGATTTAGAGTCTCTTATTGTAAAACTATTGTTGGGCTGATGCCTTTGTCCATGTTCAACTGGCAGCTCTCTTTTCATTTCCTGCTTCTGTCAATGAAGTTTCTTCAGAAAATCTCCAAATCCAGTCAGTCTCTTCACTTATTTATGTTGTTGTCAATGGAACAAACTCTGCATTCTAGAATTCCTCATGTCAGCCTCATGCTGCCCATGAAGAAGAGTGTAGAAAAGTTTTGAGCCAATTAAAACAATGTAGAACAGTGTAGAAGGGTAAGCCTGTGGATGCCGAGAATCTATACCACTGTGCACAACATGCTTTATACTAACACTTTACATAAATCAATTTACTTACATAGAACAGTTTCCTATAACAATTTTCACAATTCATCTTTATGTGCATGCAGGCTTGTGTGTGTTCAGATGAGAGTTTCTGATGTTGGCAGGGCTTGCAGCATAATGCTAGTTGTTCTTGTTAGTGATACAGCATAGACAGTGCAATGCCCTATGCTTGTCTAATTAATGACCATTGTATTTTTTTTCTAATGCAATGTCAGCAATTAAAGATACATTGTTGACTGCATCCTTCTCAGATATCTATATCAAAAAATTAATAACAATAATAATGATGAACATAGCATAGATTGTATTTGTTTCAAATACTCAGTAGCCATACTAAATATTCACACTTGATTTACACACATGTGCACACTAGACCAGCAAAACCAAGTTAAATACAGTTACAAAAAATAATAGCAGAAGGTACTTTCACCCACAGATAAGTACCCCCACCTCTACTGGCACTGGGTAATAGCAATGCACTGGACCAACTTGAATAGACAGTATTGGATTTCATGAAATAAGACATTGTAGTAACATTTAAAGAGCTGTAAGGTATGTGTGCAGTGCTGTTTTCTGCATATATATATATATATATATATATATGTGTGTGTGTATATATGTATATATATGGGTCTACGTGAAAACGCTGATAACGCAGAATGCTGAAAACAAGAACACCGACACCGGAAGATCGACAACGGGGAAGACCGACAGTTGAGTATCCCGACACTGAGAACACCGACATGTTAAGGTAAGTATGTGATAGGGACGGACGTTAGGTTCAGGGTGTGGGTAAGGTAAGTGTGCGATAGTGACGGAGTTTAGGTTTAGGGGCAGGTTAAGTGAGTTAGGGTTAGGGTGCGGGTAAGGTAAGTGTGCGATAGTGATGGACTTGAGGGTTGGGGTGGATTAAGTGAGTTAGGGTTAGGGTGCGGGTAAGGTAAGTGTGTGATAGTGACGGACCTTTGGGTTAGGGTTTGGGTTAAGGTTAGTGGATAGATAGTTGTGTTTGTAAGGTTTATTGTAGGTTTGTAAGGTTTTTGGTGTGCTTGTGCTGTGTGTGTGTTTTTTGTGAAAGGTATTTGTTTTGTTGTTGGTCAGGATTTTGGTTTGTCGGCATGTGAAGTTTCGTGTTTTTAAACTTTTTTTTTTGGTGTTTTTGTGTCGGTTATCTCATTGTCAGCGTTCTGCGTTGTCCGCATTTTCAGGTAGACCTATATGTGTATATATATATATATATATATATATATATATATATATATATATATATATACGGGTCTACTTCAGATTAACAAACTTTCAAATATTTGACTTTCATATAGTGAGACCATATGATCGAACATTTAAAAGTTCGAACACCTGATAAAAAAAGTAAAACAAAGCAAAAAAAATACCTGATCTATTTTAGCAGGAGGCAATCTCCCTGCACCCCCCATACCCCCTGCTATTTAAATACACCAACTCTGACATTGTACTACAGTGAGGAATAAGGAAATCTTCCTGTTCCACCCTGTATGGAGATCACTGTTCCGAATGTTCAAACTTTTAAAAGTTCGATCATATGGTCTTGGCCATATGAAAGTCGAACTTTTAAAATTCAGTCATATGAAGGGAACCCATATATACACACACATATATATATATATATATATATATATATATATATATATATATATATATATATATATATATATATATATATATATATATATATATATATATATATATATACATATATATATATATATATATATATATATATATATATATATATATATAAGATTGAGATGACACCAAAATTTCACAGAATCAAACCTTTACATTACTGAAAGTGAAGAATATATCCAAACAAGCCAAAAGTCACCCAGCAGAAAAATATAATGACAAAGTCATGAACAAACCAGGCGTCCACCAGAGCTGCTATCTTTAAAAGACTTTAATGAAAAACAAAGGATAAGCGCTTTCACACATAGTGTGCTTCATCAGATCAGATTTGTTTTTCATTAAAGTCTATTTTAGTCTTCTGAAGTATTACTTACTGAGTTTTATTCACACATTTTCCTGTTTTAATGCTGAACCTTCATCAATTCCCGAATATTTATAATCTTCTTCCTGCTTAAGTTCCTTTATATCACATTCCTGTCCCAGACTGATATTTTCTTTGTACTGCAGCTTTCCTAATTTTATCATTGCTTTTGCACATTTCTCAATTCTCTATAAAACATTTTTGGGTCATTAATAAATTGCTTATTTTGTACTTGTCCCTTATATTTATCTGCATATTTTCTATTTTGTTTTTCTGCCTGTGCTAATATCTTTAGTTAATTATTTGCTATAGTGTATGATAGATCTGGTCTGTTCTGACATTGTAGTTTGCTTTACCCACATGTATTTTTCTAAGTATGATTGTTGATCTGCTCCCTCATATATATTCTTCCAACAGTGACACATTGTGTCTTGTTTTATAGTTGTTTGTATTTGATCCTTCCAATATGGCATTTTATTTCTTCCCCTCCTTTCCATTATTGCTCTATGTTTTTGTGATAAGACTTTATCTGTTTTTAATTTAGTTGCACAGTAATATATCTTATTTACTGTTATATAACATGAATTTCTGTTAATAGTCTTGATTAATGTGTTCATCTGTTTTATCATTCTTCTATCATTTTGTGTCTTATTTACTTCCTCTAATCTATTTCTTTAATTGCTCTTAATATGTCTATCCAGCTCTATTAAATCAAGCAACTCATCCCCTTAAGCCATTTTCTCCTAAAGTGAGAGCACATTCTTTGATTTCTGTTTCCTTCAAAGATGCTCCAGTAAGTTCCAGAACATCTTCCTGTGACATATCCTCTTGAGTGGCATCATGTGACATCTGCTGCTCCTATATATGGGTCCCCATTGGCCAATTACTCCTTAGCATTAGCATTACCTGTCTCAGAGTTGCCACCATTTCCTGCTCCTTCCTTTGCTGTGCAACTCCAACTTCTTCCTTATCTTCAATAGTCCACTCTATCATCCTTTTAACTCTTTATTGGCCTGCCAGTTTTTGTGATTTTTGTGGACTACTACTTCCTTCTACAATGGTGTGGGGGGCAGCATCCTCCCACTGAGCCTGGTCTAACCCCATTGTAGGAATGTTTCCATGTCTTGAAGATTCAACATTGTCATGTTTTCTAGTCCTGGCACCAGTGCACCTATCAGGATTGGACACTTTTTTATTCTGGAACTTATGCATCCAGCTATCTTTCTTATTTTTTAAACTTCTTCTCTCCATGATACGTGCTATGTAAGATACAGTCTATATATTTGTATCATCTTGGTGAAATTTTGTGCAAACAGGGTTCCCCACATGATGGTACTAACTAAGACTTGAGGATGAATTCAGTTTCAACAATCTCTCCATTTGGACCGCATGACTCTATCAGGATCTTGTCATTGGGACCCCATCACTCCATTACGATGTCTCTTTTTTCCTTATAGTTATTTGACCATGATTTTGAGTGTGAGAGGGTTAACGTTTCTTGTTTAGTAAATGTAGACATATTTTAAGTTTAATTTTGAGGAGGTGTTCCTCTCTTGTTTGCATCTGAACAATTTACTTTAAGAAGACTTTCTGTTAACCATGTAGAGTGGAGGCAATATTACAGCATAGCCAGTACAAATGATAGTTGCTGCATAATTTCTATATGATTTAGTTGCTTATAATAGCAGTGGAATGAAACCATCCACCTGCATGGGTATGGTTTGACCAAGAATAGACAGTACATGAAGTGTAAGACAGAGGTATAGTCAAATAGCAGAAACATGAAACAGGCAGGTCCCCAAAACAGTGGGTACAAACAACGAAGACATGTTAGACACTAGCTGGAAAGACATGTCAGTCTTTTTTTTCTTTCTTTCTTTTTTTTTTTTTTTTTTTTTTTGCAAAAACTGCCTTGTATTCTTTAGAGCTTCCAAAATGCTGGTGTAGGAACAAGTTAAATCTAAGGAAAAAAGTCAGGGATTAGATCAATGCGGGACTAGCATGTGGATAAGTGGATGCACATGGAGGCAGATAGACAGACAGATGGGACACAACTAATAGGGCAGGGGCTTTGAGATAAAATAGGTGTAGGTCATTATATAAATGGAATATTTACAAAGATAAGGCCTCTAGTGACTGGAAGACTTGTGAATGAACTGGATGCAACATACATCTATGATTAATTTGGCAGGGGCAAACATGCCATTAAGTTTTCATTGACAGGATTACAATATCCTAAGCTAGGTTCACCTTTCCACAGATCCTAGCTAGGTTTAGAAATGCATTTGACTGGAATCAATCTGGAGATGTGCCTGAGACTTGCAGAGTTATGATCTTATTGAGGATGAGATTCCAAACGTTTTGATTGTTCCTCCTTTATTACTGGCCTTAGAAGATGCCTGTTAAACTGCACGGAAAACCCCATTGGCTAGTGAAGCAGTTCCAAAAAAGGCTATGAGGAAATACAAGGAGTTTTCTGATCTCTTTGCTGATTTCATCAGCAGAACAGTTCATAGGGAAAGGTATATCTTGCAGAGGATACAGCTGCTGTGGAACAGACATCACATCCAATAAAATAAAATGAATCTATGTCCATATTCAAGCTTGACTTCGATCTATGGTTGGGAAACAGAAAATTTACCCCAGGACTGTCCCCTGTACTACCAACAGACAGAAGCAGCTCCTAAATGGCTTATCCTGTGCATAGGTCCCATTAAATTATCTATGGTATGATCCTTGTTGTTTTCATTAGGGGTAATATATAATTACTGACCATGGGATGGGTAAGGCCACTGTATAACCAAATGGGAGAGGTTATTTCAAAAACAAAAAGGGAAACTGGTAAGGCTTAAAATGTCCTGCAAGGGCAGCTAGCTTTGTACCTACTTGTCAACCTATCAAACTATAAACTGATCCAGCTGCAGTTTCTAAATCTGCAACTTAAAGTTAGCCTTAACTTCTTCTATCCCTACATCTCTGAATATAGTTGACAAGTGGTTCGAATGTCAGGGAAAAAAGTTGGCTCCTTCTAGTAATTTAGACTTTAGAATTTTAAATTATTAGTCCTTCATGTGGAAATCTATTTGGCAGCATGCTTACAGTTTAGATCACTTTACTATACCTTTGCCTCCTGAACAGAAGTATTATATGAATGAGATTGTTTCTAATGTGACTCAAGTTTCAAAACATGCTTTGAGGAGTGTCTTGGAAGGTGCAGGCACAATTTCTATAAATGCAGCAACTTCTGTTGTATTGAGAAGGTATGCTTACTTACATGTATTGAAGGTCAGACTCCAAACCAGTTACAAGTGGCATCCCACAAGGCTCAGTCCTAGGACCGCTCTTGTTCGGTATATATTTCTTGGAGGTACAGGCCAACACGGAAGGACTGTGGCTGACCAAGTTCGCAGATGACTGCAAACTGGGCACCATAATCGACTCTCCAGCTGACACAAGCATCCTCCAAAAAGGCCTCATAGAAACAGACAACTGGTGCCAGAGCCATGGCCTCAAGCTAAACACCAAAAAGTGTATAGTCATCCACTTTGGCAAAAACAAAGTACCCATAAATTACCACATAGGTGGTAATCCATTAAGTACGGAAGAAGTAATTAGGGACCTGGGGACCCAAGTTGATAGCAATCTCTCATTTGACAACCACGTGGCCAAAGTGGTTAGAAAAACATTTTATGTAGCCCACCTAATCATGAAGGGATTCACATCTAGATCAGGGGAGGTCATCGTGCCTCTTTACTCATCCCTCATCAGGCCCATAATTGAGTACAATGCCCCTTTTGGGATGTACCTTACCAGACACCTGCAGCAACTGGAAAGACCCCAAAAGTACCTCAGCAAGAGGATCAAAGGGCTCAAACAGATGCCATATGCTGCCCGGTTAAAGAAACTCCAGCTCTACTCAGTGGCATACCGCCTGCTCAGAGGCGATCTGTGCCTGACGTATAAAGCCATGTCCAATCTGGAATTAATGGACATGCCGCACCTCAGAAAATATGAATCCCATCGAGCTACGCGCTCGAGAGACTTGAACCTCAGCACTGAAATAAATAGGACATGCTGGAGGGACAGATTCATAACCCAGAGGCTCCCTTCACTCTGGAATAAAATCCCAGTCCAGGTTAGGCAGAGTCCCTCATTGACTCTCTTCAAGAGGAATCTTGATGAGTGGATGTGGGATTGTAGGTTTACCCCGGGTGTCACTTCTTTGTCACTGTTAGACAGAGGCACAGTATACTAACCTCGAAAAAGGGCATAGCAAAATTAATTTAAAATGGGTGGCGAAAGCCAAACACACTCTGGCTAGGCTTATAAATGCCCTAGGGCAGATAGCCTAGTATGAACCTATGAACCTACAAGGTGGAAAGAAAACCTGCCTCTAGAAAAATTATGCTTTTACAAGTGGAAGAGATTTTTTAGATGGTGTTAACTGATAGTAAAGGGCCCAGTATGGGGTCTACCCTATGGTTTTGAAATATTTGTGTGAGCTACTCAACAATGGCTTATTTTATACATCTATCAAACACCTACACTGGCAGATTTCCAGAGCTCAGAATCCCCTCCTCTGACTCTCTGTGATAGGGGATTGGCTAAGCCCCTCTCATCAGGGGAAGCCTAGCTCCTGTCACAGAAAGTTAGTTATTCAAGCATTTGGTTCTAAGTAGGACGAATAAAGAAAGATCAGATTCAAGAATTTCTTGAAGCCAACAAATTCATACAAGTAAACCACCAACACAAAATAACCAAAGCCAGTCAACAACACAGCAAGGTTGAATAACATTAAACTAAATTCAAAATAAGGGTGATAGTAGGTGGGTTCTCCCACTGAGGCAGTGTGAAAGTTGAACCTCTACTGTTACAGAAAAATAGGACTTAAGCAGCTGTACTATATTCATCACTCACACTCCCTCAGTGGCATATGGATAAATTCCCAAAGCTAACTATACCTAGGAGGAGGAAGGACAAGGATCCAGGAGCCTCTGGAGAATGGTCCTCACAGGGAGGAGGAAGGACAAGGATCCAGGAGCCTCTGGAGAATGGTCCTCACAGGGAGGAGGAAGGACAAGGATCCAGGAGCCCCTGGAGAATGGTCCTCACAGGAAGGAGGAAGGACAAGGATCCAGGAGCCCCTGGAGAATGGTCCTCACAGGGAGGAGGAAGGACAAGGATCCAGCAGCCTCTGGAGAATGGTCCTCACAGGAAGGAGGAAGGACAAAGATCCAGGAGCCTCTGGAGAATGATCCTCACAGGGAGGAGGAAGGACAAGGATCCAGGAGCCTCTGGAGAATGATCCTCACAGGGAGGAGGAAGGACAAGGTTCCAGGAGCCCCTGGAGAGTGGTCCTCACAGGGAGGAGGAAGGACAAGGTTCCAGGAGCCCCTGGGGAATGGTCCTCACAGGGAGGAGGAAGGACAAGGATCCAGGAGCCCCTGGAGAATGGTCCTCACAGGGAGGAGGAAGGACAAGGATCCAGGAGCCCCTGGAGAATGGTCCTCACAGGGAGGAGGAAGGACAAGGATCCAGGAGCCCCTGGAGAATGGTCCTCACAGGGAGGAGGAAGGACAAGGTTCCAGGAGCCCCTGGAGAATGGTCCTCACAAAGCCTGCTCTGGAACTTGAGAAAGAATCCAGTGTGTAGTGCTTTATTAAGGTATCAGCAAAGGACTATGTCACTGCCTCTATAATTCTGCTAGAGCCCATTTTTCCCAATATACAACCAAAGAAGATAAGGCTTTAGTTGAATGTGCCTTAACCTTGCTTGAAATAGATTTATCATGGTGGGAGTGAAAAAAAAATAATATCAGAGGACAGCCAATAACTAATGATTTGCTTAGAGACAGGTCAATTCTTCTTAGCACCTGAATAGGAAAAATCAGCTGTTCAGTTTTCCTGAAGGGCTTAGTTCTGTCAATGTAGTACCTGAGCTGCCTGTTCACATCCAAGGTATGCAGAATCTTCTCTCCCTTGTTTTTAGGTTTCAGAAAGAATCCTGGGAGATCAATGGTTTAATTTAGGGAAAATTCCTAAACAACTTTTGGCATGAAAGAAGGATTAGTGTAGAAAGGAACACTGTCCTTTATGGAAAATCAGATAAGGTTGGCCCACCATGAGAGCTTGCAGCTCAGGGACCCACCTTGCTAATGTCAGAGCAAAAGCAAAACCATTTTCCAAGTGATGAACTTCAAATCATCCTGATAGACAAGTTCAAAAGATCAATTTTTCAAGAACAAAATTGAGATCTCAAGGAGGAGTAATTTGGTTTTGAGGGGGGCTCAAGTGCAACATGCCTTTCATAAACTGACCACAAAAAGAGGTGGAAGAGGGGGATGCATGGACACACAAGACAGAAAGGCTGAAAGACATGATTTGATAGATGAATAAGATAAGTTACACAGATATTTAAAAACCAGAGGAGTGGACACAATACCAAGTCCTCTGATAATGGTCTAATACCACCTAGGAAATCTCTTCCACTGGTAAACATAAGATTTCCTAGGTTCAGGTTCCCCCCCTTCAATACTTGCTGCACATCCTCACAGAATAAGTGCCTAAAATTTATCAAGATATAATCATCCAGGCTGCCTGTAACAATTGCTCTAAGTTTGGATGCACCAGTTACCCTTGACGCTGTGTGAGCAGATCCAGAGTGTGAGGAAGGCTGTGGTAATTGCCCTTGGCCAGTTCCATTGAAAAGGAGAACCAACTCTGCTGAGGCCAAAAGGGGGTCACCACAATGAATCTTCAGAAGTACCTTGAGTATCATTGGAAAGGGTGGAAATGCATAATGGAACATTCCATCCAAGGGAATGAGAATGTGTCTGTCCTCCGAGGATGGCTGCAAGGATGGCTGAGACATCCCTTTTCCAACTATTTTTTTAAAGGAGGTTAACAGATCTATTTAAAGTGTTCCCCACATATGGACCAAATCTAGGCAGAACTCTGTCTTGAGTTTCCATTTGTGAGGGTGCATCGGGATATGCTTAGTCTGCCTGACACTCTTTTTTTCTCTGAAGGGATATATGAGGTTTGCAGCTTCAGAGAATGCTGTAAGGCTAGCTCCCAGGTCATCATTGCCAACTGGCTACCAAGGTATGACCTCGCATCCACTTATTTGTTCTGGTATCACATTTCTGTGGTGCCATCTGTGAAAAATAAAAGGGGACCTGATACCATATTTGTTGAACAATTTTTAAGGTCTGAATTACTGATAACATTTCTTTGATGTTTATGTGCTTTGCAATGTCTGAAAGACATGATTCACCTTGCAATTGAAGCCCCTATACACTGTTCTCCATGCAAAATATGATAAATCCATCTTGGACTAATTGCACTGGGGTCTGGAGGGAGAAGGGTAAACTCTGGATGGAGAGACATCCCTCCACCACTTGTATCTCTTGTTTCACAAAATCCTACATCGATACCTGAAATTCCAAGGGGAAACAGCTGCTGGTTCTAAGAATTTTTTAAGTACCATTGCGACTTCTTCATGTGGATAACCATGTATACCATGTAGAAAGCCCATTATACTTACTGAGAAGCTTAGTAAGAATGATTTGCTTAATTCAGTCATGGGGTGGGCAAGGCATGACATCTAGTTGGCAGGTAAGCTGATAAGGCATAGTATGTCCTGTTCAAAGCACATTACTCATTTTATTTATTTTTTATTTATATTTTGTTAACCAGGATAGTTCCACTAGGCTACTGGCCTCTTTTCAAGAGGCAGACATGAGTTGTCAAGGCATTATGGAACTTCCCCTGTTCTTTTCAATAGGTGACATGGAAACTTTTATATTCACCTGATTTGTAGACTTTACATGGTTACTTCTAAGTCCTAATTGATTTTATTCTGTCGTTTAGATACTTATGATCACCATTCTCTAAACTGTACAGCTATTTCTTGTGCACCAGTAAGATGCAGCTAATCCAGCTCAACCACTGCATGCATACATTTTAGTGACATGTAGGTCAAATCTTACCACTGATATCCAAATGTGATTCTGTAGCCAATGATCTACAGGTCTCATTGCATCCCTTATCCAATGATAATTGAGGCTTAATGCTTCTACACATACATGCGCGTGCAAACATACACACACACACACACACACACACACACACACACACACACACACACACACACACACACACACACAGACGCACACACACACACACACACACACACACACACACACACACACACACACACACACACACATGCATACACAAATGCACACACATATACACACACATGTACACGCAAACACACACAAACATACACCCACACACACACACACACACACACACACACAAACATATACACACACGTGGGCACACACATGTGGACACACACACACACACACACACACACACACACACACACACACACACACACACACACACACACACACACACACACACACACACAAAAAAACAAACACACACACACAAAACACACACACACGCACACATACAAAACAACAACAATGACAATGACAATAGCAAAACTAAACATAGCTTTTGCCTTTCTTGAATTTTTTTAAGTTCCAAAAAAATTACTCTTTTCATTTGCAATCAAGAATTCAGACTCATATAAACATGCAATAATTGTTCTTATAGTAGGCACAACTCAGGCCAAGACAGTTTAACAGACACGTTTAAATGAACAAATATTGAAACTAGTCATCTGTATTTATTTGGGCGGCCCAGTGGTGCAATGGTTGACGTTGTCACCTCACAGCAAGAGGTTCTCCAGTTCAATTCCTGGCTGGGGTGCCTTCTGTGTGGAGTTTGCATGTTCTCCCTGTGTTCACGTGGGTTTCCTCCGGGTACTCCGGTTTCCTCCCACATTCCAAAGACATGCATCTGGAGCATTTCTCCCCGGGCCTCCGCTGAAAACAGGCTCTGTGGAACCTAGTCGACTTTCCCGGTCAACAAATGATAAATAAAATAAAATAAAAATAAATAATTGTTGTCTTTATGTATTCTTGTGAGTTGACAGCATTCAGCTGAACAATTTGATCACTATACAGACAGGTTTGTTATCATTCTCCTTCAGAAACCATAAGTTCCATTTCTTTTCAGTTTTACAACTCTTTTATAAATAAAATATTAACAAGCAATGATGGAGGCATAAATTGTAAAGTATTTACTGATGAGCTTTTGTGTTGGATCAAGCATTGCCATCATTGTGTAATACTATACAATGCAACTCCTGTAAAATCTACAAATTAATTACGAAAACAACTTTCACCATATGTTTATAAAAGAATGCTTCTAGCCAACTATTTGTGAATAAAGAAATAAAATATTAACAAATGGAAACAGATTCAACATGTAAATGAGATTAAAAACATTAAGAAGTAAACAAAAAGATGAAATATCATGAAAAGATAGACACAGAAATACTTTGCTGAATTATCTGGTCTAAGTATGCAGTCAGACTTTGGTAGCTTGCTATTTCCCATAGTACTATTCAAGTTACTGCAGACATCTTTTAGATGGTAGTGAGTATCCTCATATGTAAAGCCATGGAGAGTATAACCTCAGATTTCACTAATTAATGTATAATTGAAAATCTCTTAATCCTGGACCCCCAGCACTTTGGCTTTCCCCTGGACCCTCATCAATTTGGCTTTAATGGAAGGTCTTGCCTTTTCTTTGAAAAAGTAACCAAAGCAGCAAATAGCAGTTAGCAATACATACAGCATATCTATTCCTGGTAAATGCCTTTGACACTGTTCCCCAGTCAGACATTCCTGACTGACTTTTAAATCTGATTATAAGTCCTTATGTTATGTAGTGTATAGTTATCTGGTCATCTACAGGAGTCATATGGTTAAAGCTGAAGGTGCCAGTTCTGAAAACAAAAAAGTTTCCAGTGGTGTACCAAAGGGCTCAATGTTGGGCCTTCTTCTATTTAGCAGGTATTTCTCAGACCTTCAGGCAGTCACTCCTGGCGTATGGTTATTTACAGTTGCAGAGGATTGTAAATTGGATTTTGTTATTCAGTCTCAGACTGTCTCAAATTTACTCCAATGTGGGTTATACCATGTTAACAACTGTGTGAAAGACAATGGTTTCAAATTAAATGTGAAAAAAGTACTTTAATTCAGTTTGGTTAACAAATGTTTTTCACATAGTATATAGTTGACACACATTTACTCAGACACTGTAATAAGAGCTCTAGGCACTCCTGTTTATAATTCCTCATTGGTTGACCATCATGTCTCCACAGTAGTTCATAAAGATGTCCAACTAGCTCATCTAGTTTCCAGTAGATCCATCAGAAAATGTATATGTGAGCACTACAAAAAATTACATTCTTAAGCAATAACCCACAACTGGGTGTGGATAATGCTGGATTTATCCACATCTGTCATGGTTTGATCACAAGGGCAAAGCCCTCATACAAAGCCAACTGTGGGTAAACCTAGCATTACCTACACTCAGGAATGGGTTGTTGCTATCATACAATTACATTACTTAAGAAAGACATTGCTTACCTTATTTAAAATAATGCCTTTGAACAATCGTGTTGTAGAGTTCCTCTCTGTTCTTGTACCATTTCTAATGTACTGCACATACATATGGGACTTACTTTCCCATGCTTGCACAGTACATCAATGCAGTGCATGGAAAGTGACAAAAAAAGAGAATCTCTTCTGCCATTTTTCTTTTTTTGACTGAGATTTTACAAGGGACAGCCTAGATACAAAGGCAATTAGGCATGTTTCTGATTATTTATTTTTACAGAACAAACCTGATTTTTCCTGTATTTGGGTGTCCTGTTAGCATATGCAGATAGAAAAGTTTGGCTTCTCAATGGTACTTTAGCTGCCAGACTTGTTTCTATTGGTATATGTTAGATTTACAATCAGCACTCTGGATGGGCTGTTCAATTAGTGTGTAATTTTTGAATAACAATGACTCATTATTGTATAATTATGTATAAAAGGTGAATATAGATGTAATGCAAGCATAACTACTGTCCATATATGCCCAACACTGAATGTTTTGCAATTTAATCATTCCCAAGAAAATGCCGATTAGTTCTTGTTATTTGATAGAAACAGCACAAAACTATTAAAAATTAGTCATGTAAACTGTGGAATCAAAATAATTTTAAAAGTCATATAGATGTCATATGATCATATGACTGTTCTTCACTCATGTGTTCAGATTCAGTGGCTTTTACTTGTATTTGGTTAACGAAATGTTAAAACTGAATAAAGCTTTATTGTTCACACCACTCCCATTGTCTGTACAAGACTGCTGTGCACTATTAGCAGTGATTTTTACTTAAACCCACTGATGTGTCTCTATGGAGATGGTATAAATAAGTTCAGGGTGGGTGCAAACTCACCTTCTGTTGAAACACTTTCTGTTGATTATGTTTTATCTTTTATGAGTTGTTCTTCAGTCTATTTAATAAAGTTGATGAAACATAACTCTTGTGCCTAATTCAGACTAGCTAGGTAATGCATGTCATATAAACATGTACAGAATAAGAATAGTTGACAATTATTGTGTTGACATGACAAATCATAATCACTTCACATATTAAAGAGCAGTAAACGTGTGGACAGATAGGACAACGAGTGACTGAGCAGAATCTTTTTAATTTAGTTTGATAACAGTGCTTGATTTTAGTACTTGCTGTGCAATTTGTGTGTTTGGGAACCTAATACTACCTTGTATGTTTTAAATGTTTGTGAATATATTCACAACAAAAGCAAAATACAACTGCCAGTCCTTACTAAAGCTATGTAAGCTGTTATGGATAAGCTAGTAAATAAGTAACATTCATTTACAAATGACTTGCATTCAATATGACTTTTGCACATATTATTTTTAAATGTTTCATCTGTTCATGTAGCACATAATTAAATGCCTAGGTGTAAATGCAATGTCACATATGTAACGTGTATTGTGCTTTTGCATTTGCAAAAAATGTGGTAATAAACCGGGTTTTAAAAAAGTGGACATTTTTCTACAATTGTATTTTACATAAGTTACAAAGAACAGTCTACAAGTAGCAATTAAATAAATAAATGCATTCATATTTGCAATGTCAGGACATGTTGAACATAATTCAAATTTTCAATTTGATAAAGCAAAACATCCTTAGTTACTGAACAGATCATACGTTTTTGCAAATAAGTATTCATTCCTAAATTAGAATGAAATACCTTTTATTAAAGAATATATTGTTCAAGTGAATTGTACCCTTATAATACTTGATAACTGAAAACAAAGCAAATATTTTGCATTTTTAATTCATAAAAAATCATGGAGTCAAACTGAGAAATCAGTAGCAGTGTAAAGCTCAGCATTCATGCTGAGACAAAGCATGCAAAAATATTTTAAATTATAAATCTTCTGCAAATGCCTTATTATATGACATGGGAATCATTAGAGAAGAGATGTGTCTGATATATTTTAGTTTTATTTAGTCCTGTATTATGGAGAATGTCCCACAAATTTAGAGTGCTTATGCAAGGCTGTCAAATAATATCAATTCTGTGTACTAACAATATGAATTAAAGTTTTCAGTGCAGTGTTATTACATTCACAAAAGACAAGCAATTACTTACACAAATGCATTGCAGTGAACAAAACATATATATTTTTAAAATGGCAAAAAGTTTTTCAAAACTGTAGGCAAACAGTTGTTAGGTAAAACTCTTGTAATGGCTTTGCAGGAGGTAGCATAACATAAAAGATGTTTTATAATATGGCATTCCAAGTTGTAAAATATAGTTGTCAATGAAAGGTATATGTACTCTGAAAGTACAAGTATATGCGATATTGTAGGAAAAAATGCATTTGTAGTAAAATAAAGTTTCAACAACATAATAGAAAAATAACTACCTTATTTGAAATGTCATACAAAGGTAAGTGCTACTACATAAGTTCATTACATACACTTGGTACAATATAGGTCAAAGAAATAATATAGTTTATGATAGTAATTTGTATGACATATATCAGACCACAAAGCAAATGGCAAGTACACACGTTATACTCATGTTTCAAAAATTAAATGGTCTCCTTAATTACATGCCCAGCAGGTCTGCATCTTAAAGTATGCAGAATGTTTGTTTGTGTCTTTCGGCTTTTCCCAGTTAGGGGGTGCCACAGCGGAACTCCGGTCCGCTAATGATTGGCAGTAGATTTTTATGTACTGGCTTGCCGGGCCTAACGCACAACCTTCAACGAAGGAACACCCATTCACGCATGTCGCTACACAGAACACGCTCTAACTGAGAATCGAACGGGCAACGTCTAGCTGTGAGGCAACAACGCTACCGCACCACCACTGCTTGAGAAGCATATTATATATATATATATATATATATATATATATATATATATATATATATATATATATACACACACACACACACACACACACACACACACACACACACATATATATATATATATATATATATATATATAAATAAGGTCATGGCATATAACTCATATTTGAAATGCACTCTATAAGGATGGTATGTAAAGAAAGCATTGTTGGTAAAATATTTTCTATTTCAAAAACAGAGCTATTTTTGATTTTAAACATAATTAATGTGATTTTGCAGAGTCATACAACTAAAACATCACTTGCCCCTTTCCCTAGTTATTTTTGTACTCCAGCAATGGACAAAGAACATACTGTAGACTCACAAGCAGGTTCAACATACCAGAGCATAGTTCCAAAACTGATGGAAATGCAATCATTCTCCAATAATCCACGTAATCCAATTAAGGGTCACAGTGGAGCTCAAAGGATTAAAGCTGTGAGCTAACCTTGAACAAGGCACCAGCATATCACAGGAGACACACACACACACACGTATTTACATATGACATATAGCTATGGAAAACTTAAACATAAATTCACCTATGACACATCGTTGAGAAAATCAGTATAAAATATTACACATACATATATTCATATGCATAAACATTAAAATAAGAAAATAATACATATTATAATATTGATCACAATTGCAATAGCCAATGCACATATATTACCATTAATCAGCCTTTTTCCCCAAACAAAAGCATTCATAAACTTGCATTGTGAAATATTATGTGAACATATTATTGAATAAAAATTATATATTGCATAAAAACAGTCTACTTGATTTTGTAGATATCACTGTGTATTGAAGTAAGATGGAACAGGAATGAAGCTCATCACATAGGGGGCCTTAAATGAGGGCTACCTCGCCATAAAACATACAATTTTACTTAAATATTTAGCATTTTTAGTCATAATGTGTTTTTCCATATGCACATATTTGTTTCATTGAGTGGTTTCAATTGTGTGGAGTCTGACTGCTTGTCTATCAGCACTATGACATGAATCTTTAAAAGGCACATGAATGATAAGTTTAACATAATGATTAAAGGCGTTACCTCACAGGTACAATGTACAGGGTTTGATTCTGACTTCTAGTTGTTGGCTAGTCTTTTAATACTCTTCAGACTAATAGGCTAGTATTAATCTATAAATATTGATTACATTACTCCCTTTCTTTACAAAAATAAAAGTCCCTCCCAACTAATTTACCATTTACCCTCTGGAAAGTAATTAGTGTTGTAACTTGCTGTCTAATGTTGTGTGTCATGGACTTTGCTTTCATGTAATAGCAGACATTTTGCTGCTTCTGATCCTGACGCTTAAGAAAGATTTTTCTTTTCTAGCACTATGTCTGTAAAACGTCTGTGCCGGCCCTCTTGTTTGCACTTTGTTTTTAAGCTAATGTACTGGGAACTCCTCTGCAGGCGGTCAGAGTGAAATTAGTTGAACAGCATAATGTCGATTGTTGTTTTCCCAAGGAAATCACTGTCAGTGCAACTTGTAATGGTGCCCTGACACTGAATCGCTTCTTTGGGATGGTGTGAGTTTGGAGTTTGTATATGTAAATTCAAAGGGGACTTGCGCCACACTTCAGGAGGTGCATTGGGACTTCTTTCCTAAATAATCACATAAAGTTCACTTTTTCACCTTCTGAGTTTCAGGCATTAGTTGCCAGCTTTCTGGTGCCTGTGGTTTTACCATTCTGCAGCCGGTAGCAGATCCTATACTGGACTATGCCCAGAATTGATATGCTGTGTACCCCGACTACATTCTGAGTCACTTCTTGATGCAATAACTACAGAAATTCCTCTCTTTGTACTACAGTCCATTATGTAATTATACTAAAAGTCCAGGGCAAGTGCAAATCTTAGGGTTGAGGCTTATGTGAAGGTGGAGTTAGGTGTATTTAGTCAAACCGAGCTTATTCTGGGTAAAGTTTCTGCTGTATACTTTGCTACACTGATTGTCCAGCTGTACACCTTTGGTTTGTTGGCAGCTGTGCCCTGGAGGGTATTTTCAGCTGCTGAATACGAGGAATCTACACAGTTCTTTGCAGACAAAAAGCCAAGATTACATGTACCTTCTCACTGTGATGAGCAGGATCAGTCACTGGAACTGAGTGACTCAGATTTGTTCTGAGCAGAACTTTGTAGAGTCTGAGTATGTCAGTTATGGCTGACTGACGGACAAAATTTCAGAAATGCATTTGACTCATTGTGCATTGGATCTCAGGCCTATGAAACTGGTGAATACATGTCTTAAAACCATTGGACCAGTTACTTTTTGCAGTGTTTGATCCTCCTTGTTAACCAGGAAGCTTCCTGTCTCCTTGATGGAGGCTTTAAGTTCTCTGGTGGTTCTCAAGAAAGTGCCCTTGGATTCAAACTTGCCTGGAAACCATCAACCTGTTTCTACCCTTCATTGGGACAGCTACTGAGGTGGTCGACATTCAGTTGTATCTTTCTCTAATGAAACATGACTTATTGGATCATTATCAGTCTGGTTTTGGATAAAGGGTAAGGCGATGACACGTATTTGAGTGATTACTGACCTCCTTACGTCAAGGGATGAAAGAAAGAGTTTAATCATAGCCCTGCATGATCTGTCGGTGGTGCTTGAAACTATGTATTATAATCAAGCACCTGAGAGTACACTCTGAGTTATCAGGTATGTTTCTGAACCTGTATATGTCTTATCTCTCCGGCCATACTCACTGGATGGTCTGTTGCTTAAATTCATCAGATTATTACCTACTGGAGTATGATGTACCACATAGCTTGATTTTGGCTCTCTTTTTAATCGCCATGTATATGCTGCTATTCAGGGAAGGTATCATAAAGAGAAATGTTTATGCTGGTGATACTGAGCTTTACCTCTCCTTCTGTCTGGGCACATGATCTGATTTGACTCCTTTGGATGAATACAAAGTGACCGAATCTGAACCAAGCTGTGACTGAGGCTATACTGGTACATGCTACCATCCATCCGTTTCATCTTCTGCTTCTTTTAACTTTGGCAATGTGTACACATTAATCGGTTGGAATTTGTTTCATGTGTGCATTACCTTGGATTTCTTCTTCATGACAAGCTGATGTTTTGGAACAAGGTGTCTGCTGTTTTTAAGATATCTAATGTTCATCTCAGGAACAGAGGTTAAATTAGGTGCTACTTAACATGACCAGACCCAGATGTAGTGGTAAGTGTGCTGGGGTTGTCCTGCTTCAGTTACTTTAATGCTTTGTACTTCAGGTTGTCAGATGGTGACTAGTCACACCTGCAGCAAATGTAAAATTCCTTAGCTAAGGTGGTGCCCTATATATCTACAACTTATTATACCACTTCTGTGAAATTAGTGCTGGTTGCCAGTTGTGGCTAGATGCATGTTAAATCTCTTACATCTCACATAGTATACCCCAAATGGTCTAGGTCCTACATATCTTAAGGGATTGATGAGACCCTGTGCCCCTCTGAGAGAGGTCACACCATCCCATGCAAGTCTTCTCGCTGTTTCAGAATTTGGATTAGAGATAACAAGTAGAAATTAATATTTTTAAATGGCTCCTGTCTTCTGGAACTATGACACTATCCCAGATTTGGATGTTTGAGACTGAGACTCCCTTCATGAGGTCCCTTAAATTATTTCCCTTTGGAAGTGTCTAGTGTGAGCCCAAAATGGGTACTTGTACATACTCTAAGTTTCATAACTTTTTACCACACTTATTTTAATTTTTGATTATTTAATCAATTATAATTTTAAATTTAATGCATTTGTTTTTGAACTGTGCATTGTTATTTTATTGTTAAATACTCAGTTTTAAACATGTAACTCTCAGCTTAGCAAACAGATGCATTAAATACATACATGCATACATACCTAAATAAATCAATAAATATCACAGTGGTGTGTCTTAGGTTGAATATCACTGGCAAATCACACCCTTTTATTATACTCTTGCTCTAGTTTATTGGGGTTCCTAGCCATCAAACTAATAAAAAGACTGAATGAGTTAGTGGAAAAAGAAAACAACAATGACCATGTGTAGATGAAGGTGCAAGATAATCCCTTGTTGTAGGGAAACTGTCCTGCACTTTTTCATGAAGATGTTAGCAAGACAATCTAAGGAGAGTATAGGAGAATTTGAATATAATAGATACTGTATATTGCTACAAAATAAAATAAATTATAAACTTGTGTTTGCTAAAGATGAAGAACAGATGTTAGGAAAGGAGTCACTTTTCAAGGTAAAGGAAGCTAGAATATAGTGTGCTTTGGTAATATCCTGCCTTTCATATTAATGCAGTGTTCTCTGAATACTGGGCCATAATTCATTCACAGCAGTGGAGCTTTCTTATAGCTTGAAGACACAAAGCCCTTATCACAACTCCTTGCAGAACTCCTTTCATAGCGGAACATGGCAGAATATTCATTCATCTACTTAGCCTTGTAGCTTATGTCAGCAAAGTAGATCTGAAACATTATAGGGAAATATCACTCAGCCTGTGGACAGACAACCTGTACAGACAATTCGTATGACTGATGCTGTCAAATTATTTGTACGGATCCTTGAACAACTTTGGCAACAGTCCATTTTTAAGGAAGGGTGACTGTACTCAGAAATGATAAGAATCACTTTATTAAAAACGTTTCTTAAAATCATGTTTAGACATGATAAGTAAGTTAACACTGAGAAGGAATTCATCAAGTTACTGGTAGACAGTGTAGTCCGGAATATTTGCCAATCTATTTAAATGATTGTTGATAGTTTCATTAGAGATACATCCATTGCACAGAAGGGATATGATTAGCATCTATCCTGCAGAATGCTGTATTTCCTTCCCTAATGTCTTGGTCAGCATCAGATGTCAATAGAACTGCTACGAGAAGCCATCTAGTTTGATATATTTAAAAGGAACATGATTAAGACTTCTGATCCTGAGCCTTTTGCTTTACAAAGGATTCTCATAACTGTAAATATACTAAATTCTTGCAAAAATAATTAACTGACATTCTGCTAGAACTGAGAGCAGAAGCAGATCATAAAGGTGGCATTGAAAACTTGGAACTGCTTTTCAATATGATCCTTAAAGATTTCACCTACGTACCTCTCAGGTGTCCCCCCAAAAAAGAAAAAAAATCTGCCACAATGCTGAAATCTGTTTACACTGTTTCAAAAAGTTCTAGAGGATGTAAGACCATTTTCTATACTATCAAAGTACATTTTTAAAGCCAATACTGGAGTTTCAAAGCTGTGTATATTTGCACAATAGCAACTGTGATTTTAGAGAAACATACTTTGCCGAGATTTAGTACCTAGTGGTCATGAAAGCTAGAATCAGAGGGGCTGCAGCCAAATGGCATAGAGTATCAGGTGTAGTATATGACAGAAGAATGCCAAAGAAGCTGAAAAGTAAGGTCTACAAGACAGTGGTGTGACCAGTACTACTGTATGGTACAGAAGCCTGGGCAGTAAAGGCAGAACAGTTGAAGAAGCTAGAGGTGATGGAAATGAAGTGCCTGAGATGGATGGTAGAATGCACACTATGGGACAGACCAAAAAATGAGGACATAAGAGCAGAAGCCAAAGTAGCTCCAATTGCAGAAAAGATCAAAGAAAACAGATTACGATGGTATGGGCACATGTGTAGAAAAGCAGAAGACAATCTGGTGAGGGAGATTTGGGACAGACAGGAAGAAGGTAAGAGGAAGCGAGGGTGTCCAGCAAAGAGGTGGATGGATTGTGTGAAAGAAGATCTGCAACAGTCAGGCATGAGTGTTGAAGAAGGCAGGAGAGTGGCACTGAATCGAAAGAGTTGGCGACAGTTAATACGATACCCCGACCCCATGTAAATGGGAAAAAGGGGATGATAATGATGATGATGATGAAAGATTTTAATGCAGTTGTCATCTAAGTTAGATGAGTTTGCCTTACTCTAAAAAACATAAGAATTGTAAGACAGTCATAGACTGAAATAACATTTGCAAAGTACCTGACTGGTTCACTGCAGGAGTGAAGACTGTACAATGTGTGTATATATGTCAGTCAATACTTAGTATAATCTAACTAACTCTACTCAGTTCCAGAGTGTTTAGGCATTTAACGCTAATAAATTTGTAGTTAGATGATGTGCTAACCTGTTTTAAGATAGCATAGATGGCCTATTAGTCACTTATGGTGTCATTTAAAATGCCCACTATGTGTACCTGTTTATGCCACGTATCAATTCAGGGTTCCACCAATGTCCTTTTGAGCTATGACTAAATATCAAGTCATCATTCATTGGAGCCAGTTTTGTTGAAAAAAAATATGTGCTATAGATTTTGACTACAAACTAAAAGGTTCCAAAACAATATATTGTTGGGCAACCAGACTCTCTGCACCCCCATAGGTGGGGATGCATCCCTAGCCTCTGAATCTCTTAATCTACTAACATAGGAATTGCATAATATTGAGGTTAAGGTGAAGCTTCCCTAACCCCACTGTTGTATGTTCTTCCTTTAGCCAAATGCACACTTTTTCAGCAAAACAAGGAAATAAATGAAGACTCCCTTTTTAACAAAATATTTCTCATCAATGCACAGGACTCCCTTTTTGTTCACCTCTTGATTTTTTTCACCCAGTGCATCTGCTAACCATCTGCCTAATCACTATGATATTTAGTCTGTTTACTTCCTTTGTGGTTAGGCTGATCACAGCAGAGCTATCATGAAGGCAGCCACCAGGTGATTTCCTGTAGCTAGCATCCCCTTGCATTATACATAAGTGCTGAGTGTTTAGTGGAACAGCATGCAATGTAGGCAATGTGGGGCCATCACTCTCTACCACAAGGGGGTATCTCCTCAGACACCCTCCATTCCCCAAGCAAATGGCTCCTTATAGGTCTCTAGCTTTCAACAGGAATGTCCTGGCATTAACTAGTTGGTATTATCACTTCATGACTCTTCTCCCCTGTTTTGCTCCTTCATTACTCTGTTCGATACTTTTCTGTTATTGGGGCAACACTTTAAACGTGGTTGCTGAGCTCCAAATCCAGTCACTTATCATGTATTTTTTCTTAATATAACCAGATGTGTGTAAAAAATTATTTTACTTAATAATATTTTATAAAGAAGATGGTATTTCTAAATTTTATACACACCTGGTTAAAAGACATGATAAAGCACTGGATTTGAGCTCAACAATCGCATTTAAAGTGTTTCCCTCCTACGTACCATACAGAGAAATCAAAGAGAAGGAATGAACCAAATCGCAAAAACGTAGTTTTTTATTTCTTAAAACAGTAATAATATGCTTGGTGTCTGCCCTACAAAATATTAAAATTAAGCCTCTACCTTGAAAGTGTGTGCGTGTAAATCTCCTGCCTGCAGCTGTTGTATCCACAACTCATGAGTTGATTGGCTATCACAGAGCTGAGAGGGACTATCGTTACCCATTAGAGCATAATGACTTATTAAATAAATGTGTTCCATAGTAGATAATTTACCAGTACAGTCTACATGCAGATAGGGGTGAGTAATGGGCATTTTGTCCAACAAAGATGTTGCCAGTCTGCTGACTGCAGTCTTTGCAGTGACAAGTTCATGCCACAGCATGATGAAACAGGATGTGATAAGCTTTTGCAGTTTTGCAAATATATTATTAATGCCTTGGTGCAGAGTAATGTACCCAGTTACCGAAGGGACAGCCAAGTGCTTCTTTCGTTTGTGGAGGAAAACCGCATATAGCAACACTTGTATTTTAGATCAGACTTTAAGTAAATGACGCTGAATCATTTGTGTCTTTCTTAGAGACGTCAGCTAAAGATGTCGTTTCTACAGAAAGAAACACATACAATGTAGAAAAAGGACATTTGTTAAAGTAGTACGTGAATATGTCATTCGTATGTGAATTTAAAAGTGGAAAGCATGGACTTTATTAGAAAAGTACTTTAATATTGTACATCACTGTGAAATGATTAAGAATTAGTTGAAGCAGTAATTTGGAATCGTAGTAATAAGTTTAAGCACTGTGTCAGCAAGCTTGTAGAAAAAAAGAAGTTCCCTTTTAGTTTGATTTTCAATGAGTGGTACAAAGTGATAGACTTAATTTCAGACAAAGAAGTGCTTGATAACCTGCTGTAACATTTTCCATTATAGGAGCAACACTTTAAACTCAGTCACTGAGCTCTGAATCCAGTGTCTTGTCATGTCCTTCCACTCTTAATCTAACCAGGTGTGTATAAAATATTTTACTGGATAATACTTAAAAAATGAGATGTCAATTCTACATTTTACACAAGACCAAAAAGACATGACAAGACACTAGATTCAGAGCTCAGCAACCACGTTTAAAGTGTTGCCCCGATAACGGAAAAGTACCGACCCTCTATTCCATATCAAAAACTTAATACAAGCTACCTCCCTGAATGTCACAGAACTTTAATATTTTGAACTTCCCAAGGTGCCACTGCCTGCCCCTCCTGAGAACTCTTATTATGGTTTGCAACAGTAAGCTTTCCCTGCTTCAGCAAATATGCACTCTGGGCTACCTAATGACCTATTGGCAGTTATAATGGACATGCCAGTTTCATAGTCTCTGCCTATAAACTAGACCATCTCCTAGTAGTAACTGCAAAAATTGCTGCCTAGCAAATAAGTCAAACATTTTCCATAATTTTGAATTATGCCTTTCTAACAATGTATGCAAATAGATGCCAACATGTCTTGTAAAAGACATTTGCACCAGTTGTTTCAATTTTATCTTTTCCAAATATGGTTCTATATTCACTTGGAAAATAGAGTTAGGATAATTTCCACATGTTCATAATATACACAGCTCAGATTATTCATTTTGTAAAACTTTGCCTGTGAGCAATGAAGTTATTAACCTAATCAGCACTTACATTCATATTGCTGTCTAATACAAACCTGTTTAAAAGCCTTAATAATTATCAGAATGTTCACGCTCAGCATATTGGAGCAATTCTGAAATGTCTTCAGCAACAAGAGTTAAGGCCTCAAGCTCATTGGCGATGTGACAGTTGTAAAGTCTGACCCTAACCCTGTCTTGGTGAAATTTCTTCTCTCCCACTGCATGCTTCCTGTCTAAATCCATCTCATAGTCTTGAGCTGCTTTCTTGTCATACAACAGTTAATTTTTGGACTGAGGATTTGCAATCTAACCTCTGTATCTTTCCTTGTAGTTTGGATGAGCCTGTATTACTAATACTACTTTACTAGTAGCAAAGAAAATAGCTGGACAACACCATGATGACTGTTTTGTTTAGCCCAGCTGGGCTGACACAAAAAGTATACGATAACCCTGGCCAGAATTCCACAGCTACTTGTTTGCATACCCACAACTAATACCTGATCCAGGTAAACCACAGCATATCAGAATATGTCTGAACAAACCTTACCACATGTAACCATTTATTATTTAGTCAGATATTTCTCTAAAGGCCCTTGTTGCATCTCAGGAACTAATGACAGTAACCTAAAGCTCCTCCACATTTAATGGCCTGTGATTTTCATAATCACTGCTTTAGGATCCAAAGGCAGAATATCTTTTCTGCTTTCATCTTGCAATCAAGCATTCAGAGCTCTCTCATTTAGCTGTTTTCAGATATTCCAGCAATCAACTGCCAAACTCAGATTCAGTCAAATTTACATAGGCTCAATCATAAGACCACAGAAGTTACAATCCCACTGAGCCACAAGGTCATTTCCGCATTACTAGTACCTACCCTTAGGTCTTGCCTCTCATTTCAAGGATGGCCAGACCAGTCATTCTAGGGGTGAAGTTATGAATACCCATCCAGTTGTCCAGCTCCTCTTTAAAAGGAGACAGTGTGCCATACCACTTAATGTGGAGAAGAAGTTTGTTCCAGAAAAGGGGTTGAAACTGCTTGACAAATCTATCTCTCCTACTTGTCTTATATATTTGTTGAAGTAGATTTAGAAGTCTGGCCCTAGTTTTAGCTGGACTGCTAAACATATGAAGGCATAAGAGTTCTAGGACTACTGTATCCCTTATAGCCCTATAAACAAGGCACAGATCGCCTAAGGAGTCTGTATGAAACTGATTATACAGATAACGCCTCCAATATCTCTTGGTAGCTCTGGTATTTTAAACCCATGATTTTTTAGTTACAAACCTCTAGGGTATTTCCAATTGTTTGATATTCTTGGTAAGGTACAAGCCAAACCAGGTGATGTACTCTATGCATGAAGAAACTAATGAAAAGACACACACACACACACACACACACACACACACACACACACACACACACACACACACACACACACACACACACACACACAGAAAATTACTTGTAGTAAAATCATTCCATGAAGCCTGAATGGGGAAGTGTGCTTTTGAAACACTTGATACACTTTATTTTTCAGCTGAATTATATAAGTTAGTATCAACTGTCTTATGACTGAATTGGACAGAAATGGGTATAACATAGTTAGAGATTATTCTTTCTGTAAGAGGATATCTATAAATATTTTCAGTCATTTCGATCTTGAACTGTAACAAGACTTTAAAATGCATATAACTGGTAGTAACCTGGATATACATCTTCAGCAGAGTTTAAACATTTGCAAATTGAAAAGATTGCACATGACACTAACTTGTTTGTTTGTCTTTCAGCTTTTTCCCGGTTAGGGGTCGCCACAGTGGAACTCCGGTCCGCTAATTATTGGCAGTGAATTTTTACAGTGCCGAGTTGCCAGCCCGATGCCCAATCTTCAAAGAAGGCACACCCTTTCACGCACGCACCTACCTGTATATCTTTAGACATCACTCAACCGTGGGGAGGACATGCCGACTCCACACAGAAGGTGCTCCAGCCAAGAATCGAACGGGAGAACCTCTTGCTGTGAGGCGACAACACTAACCCCTGCACCTAACTGATAAGTATTAAATGCAATATAGTATTAACTTTGCAGTCTCAAAAATAAAATATTTGTTGCACTTACATATACATTATTAGCAATTATAGTCCATGCAGTGAAACATATAACGTTTAGCATGATAAATTCTAGGGCTTACACAATAAATTATATATTATTATACCAGTATTTCAGAAAGACAATAACAATGTTCAGTCTAAAAGGTAGGAAAGCATTTTGTAATAAGAAAGGGAATGAATATATTGTCTGCAAAGTCTGTTGTACTCTGAGGAAAAACAGCAAATGTAACATGGCTGATGGGGTGACACTAATCAGTCTGGCTATGTTTACTTTTCGGATCATATCACATAGTACAATTTCCTGTGCTTGCTTCTGATGTGTGGTTGTGGGGTGTGCACATGTGAGAAAGTGTGTGTGTGTGTGTGTGTGTGTGTGTGTGTGTGTGTGTGTGTGTGTGTGTGTGTGTGTGTGTGTGTGTGTGTCTGCTGTTTAGTATAGCTGTTTCCTGTTATTTGCAGTAGCTATGATGATTGTTTCAATTTTGATTATGGACTGATGGCTACTTCTAAGTGTGCAGCAAATAACAAAATTCCTTGTTTGTTGCCATTTGAAGTATTAATTTCATACAAGGCCATTTGACATGATTTCACCTAGTATTGGAAGTGTTATGGAAAACAACTTCAATATATTGTACACCAGAGATCACCACATCTTGCAGAAAAATCACTAATGTGCATTTACCATACCCATTTTGACTTTTCTCATTTTATGACATTTATTTCTAATTTAATTTAAACTTTAAAATTAAATTTCAGAATAAAATGCCAATATTTTTTGCATAATTGAATCTAAATAAAATGAAAGTGCAACTTGCAAAATGTATACAAATATATTTTTTTCTGCAAATACTATCTTTTTTCTCTTAAAATAAGACCAAGTTCTATGGATTCCATTTTTAAATTAGCATGGCTGTGGCATAAAACATTAATGACCCTGTTGATTGTCTGCCTAAAATTGCTTTAATATTCTTAATTTTGCTCGTGTGCATTCTGTCAAAAGCCTATCATACAGCTATGAATACAAGTGTAGTTTCTAGACGTCTTTATAATTGGAAACGTGAAAAGAATCCACATTTTTTTCAGTTGTCTGTTAGGAATTACTTAAAATGATTTGCTATTTTATATTTACAAAGTTCGGTACTATATTTATTTTTATCACTTATTTCAGTGACATATGGATTCCTTACAGCTAACTAGAGTAATAACAATTAAAAAGAAAAATGGCAAAAAAAAAATCACTTCCTTCAAGAAACACATAATTTCCATGTCTATATTAATACAATTGTATATATGCAGTACACACTGAGACCATACTACATTTACATATATAAATGATCATAGTTTTAGAAAATAAATCTTTATAATGTGGGTATATTATATGCTGACATTTGATGAGGACTCAGCCTTCTCCATACAAATACTATCATATCGTAGTGCCTTTTTCTTCTGTAGCCAGAGCGTTTTCGTTGTTTCCTAGAATTTGTATCCATTACATTTGTATTATTTATTTCATTTCTTTCAACAAATAATCATAAGCACCACTACGAAATGTGGGTGGTCCTCTCACTTTTAAATGGAATTGTCTCGTCATGCACCCCAGCCTGTTGTTCACTGACCCATTGTGCACTCACTAACCCACCATCTACACACTACTAGTTAACAGCCTAACTCATGTCAGAGGCTGCGGTGCTTCAGATTCTGGCACATGATTCCTCTTTCTTGCATCCTTCCTTTTGAGAGAGGCCTGCTTACCTATCCCAGCCAAGTGCATGTCATCAGTGGCTCTTCCCTTTAAACACTGTGGATATTTGAGTCTAAAAGCGCATTTCATTAGTTCCTCCTGAAGATGCCCTTTCCATTTTTGGGTTACTGTCCTTAGTCACAGTTATCCTAGCTGTAGAATGCCCTAAGTCCCATCTCTTCTCGCATCCCATGTCTTTCCGTTTCTTTTCTGCCTCCATTCAATTTATTATTTTTGACTGCAGGCATTGCTTTCCTGTGCTTCTTTGTCATATTTTACCTTGGTTTCCTTCTGCTAGCCCCTGAATAAGACTGTTTTTTGAGAACTGCAGACAATTCTAAGGGTACCTCTTGAAATTTTAAGGGGCATAATTGTGATCCTGAGAATACTAAAACTGAAAGTGTGAATTTGGGGGAACATATGCATAGTATTTGGTTGCTGCACCTCAGTGTATTCGCTCCACTTAGAGGTACAGTGATCTCATAGTCAGTGTCAGTAATGTGGGAGAAATACATATACAGAGGTACAGTGATATCATAGTCAGTGTCAGTAATGTGGGAGAAGTACATATATAGAGGTACAGTGATGTCATAGTCAGTGTCAGTAATGTGGGAAAAGTACACATATAGAGGTGCAGTGATGTCATAGTCAGTGTCAGTACTGTGGGAGAAGTACACATATAAAACAATCACTTTAAATGTGCAACAGTGAGTTTCAGAATTAACCGTCTTCTGTATTATTCATGGCTTAGAATTTGAATTGTTGGGATTTACAAGATTAGAGCTCAGATTTCTGATATGGAAGATAATACAGTTTAAATTTGTTATTGACAACCTATACAACCCATAGACATTTCCAGGGAAACCATCATGTTCCAATGCTTCTTACTTCTATTCATCACTTGACTCTAATGGTTTATGACTGTCGCATATTTTTCAATCTTCTATGCTCTACTTGTTAGCATCATGAACTGCACTATTCTGCAAAATACCCAATGTTTGCATTTGATATTGAAATCCATTGCAATGAAAACTGCAATTGAATCCATAGCATTACTCCCAGCTTATCATTTCATAAATGAACAGTCATGACATCCAGGATTCTCTGCATCATCAAGAGTTGCTAAACCTTGGGCATAACATTAATTTACAAAGTTACTTTACCTTATTCATCTTTGTTTAAACCATTTCATCTTCATCTTGTTAAACAAAGTCAGTGTTTAATCTTCTGGGCAGACCATTGATGTCTGTGGTGCCCAGGATGTGAATGGATCCTCAAACTCTCTGTCTACATGAATAAATCACATACTTTTATTACTCTCTGCTATTTTCCACATTTCATAAAGTTTTGGAACTGCATGGAGTTTCATTTCATTTGTAAGTGAATCTGTCCTGTTCAAAGTCTTGTGTTGGGCGAAGTATATTTCTTGCTTTTCCTGAAGGACTAGAGTGAATAGCTGACAAGATCTAATTCCAACTACTTCCTTCTGGGATCGCTTTTTGCAGAAGGTAGAGAAGTCTTGCCTAAGAGACCAATGAATGTCATTTTCATTGTTTTGTCACATGTATACACAAATTTCAGTAGCTGACTGTTATTAAAGGTTAAATAATTTATAGAATGAGTAAAGTGGAAAGGCGCTATATCTCAGTACTAATATTTTTAGTTAGTGCTGCATGTGTAGACAGTGTTATATCTTCCTGTACCCAGGAAGTGCAATTCTCCAGGTAACTTCTGAACTAGTGTAAAGGAGGTTATGACCACATGTTTTTAGTTCAGAAACCAGATGGTGATGAAATACAAAACTGAAGGCCTGTTTACATTTGCAGGAGTAGTACCTGTGAAATTGCCAGCATCCATCCGCTTGCAGAGTGCATTAGTTATTTGACAGCAAGAGTATGGTTTGTTATATACCTTTTGGAAACTGTTTTGCTTCACAGAGCAGGCCATAGGTGAAGAGGTCATTCTCAGTGGCAAATAGTTGCTGATTCCAGGAAATTCTGTAAAATACAAGGTACTGAGCACTGGTATAGTACTGAGTACTGAGATGGGCATCTGTTTTTTTAATTTTTCCAAGTCTTTTGGGTTTCTAATACCATGACAGAAATGACCCCATTCCTAAGTCATAGTATGATTAAAGTTCATGAAATTAGTATTGTTTAAATCTTTGATGTCAGCCAGAAGTGCTCTTTGCAGCACCCGCAATGTGCCCAGTAATGGCTCCTTCTGCAATTCATACTGGGTTACATGTATTGGTAGCATATATAAATATGATTGTAGATTCTTTTTTATAAGACCCATTGCTCCTTCTACTATTGGAACTGTCTGGGGTATCTTTCTTCCACATTGCTCTTGTTTCTGCCTGCAGATCCTGATATTTTGTGACTTTGTGTGTGTCTGTACACAAGACACTGTAGTCACTGGGTGTGACAATTTCAGTGATCAATGCTACTCTTGTCTTCTTTTCTTGGACCACTATATTTGGTTTTCTAGCATCTATCTTTTGAACTGTTGGTAATGGATGATCCCATGTGATGTAGACTTTTTCATTTTCTATGATGCTTTGTGGTTCATGTTTCCAGTGTTTTTCAGCCACTTCAATGCCAGAATGTTTGCACAATCCCCAGTGTAATAGTCTCGCCACATTATTATGCCTTTCAGTATACAGTCTTCTGGCATTAATATGTTGCAGCCAGCAACAAGGTGTGCAACTGTTTCCAGTTTGGTTTTCAAAACCTACATTTGTCTGTTTCTCCCACATGTTCAATGGACTTTATAAACCAACGTGTACGCAGCCCACTATCTTGGGTCGCCAATATTTACCTTTCATCTCTTAGTTTGAATTTGCCTCTCCTTAACCATTCCTGTGTTCATTCTTGATCAGCATGAGGTTCTTCCAGAAGTTTTCTATACTTGCAACTATATTTATGCTTTTTCCACATTTCTTGCCTTCTCATCTGGTCCTTCACCTTATATTCTTTCTTTAGTTTTTTTAGCACATTCATTTTCTGCCTGATTTTTATCTACTTCTGGTTTGATTTCCATTCCTGCTTGACACTGATATGCTTCTCCTAAAGTAAGCAGAGAAATCATCTTAGATTTATTCTCCTCATGTTTCAAAACTTTCACTGCATTTGGGTCTTGCGAGGTCAGCAGATGTGTGTGGAGTCCCACAATTGCAGATCTATACATATAATCAATTTCAAGGAGGCCCATCCCTCCTTCAGAATGGGGAATATCTAATCTTGGTATACACTGATTTTTATAAATCATTTGGTGAGCATGAAGCATCCTTCTAGTTTTCCTGTCTAATCTAGCCAACACATTTTGGGGCAAGTCAGTCACACCAAAGTGTAAGTTAGGACAGGAAAAGCAAATCGGTTTATAGCTTGAATTTTATTCCTAGATGTCAGTGCTGTTTTCAGGATTAATTTAAGTCTTCTAAAATATTCCTTACTAAGTTTTATTCTCATTTGTTTGTGTTTTATTTCTGATCCTTCATCAGTTCCCAAATATTTATACACTCCTTCTTGCTCAAGTTCTTTTATATCACATTCTTGTCCCAAATTGATGTTTTTCTGGTGTTGCAGTTTTCCTGCTTTAAAGGTTGCTTTCGCACATTTATCAAGACCAAATTACATTCTTATATCATCTGAAAAAGTTTTGTCAGCTTGCAGTTGTGCTTTCAGTTCCTCATCTGATGAGTTATACAGTTTTAAATCATCAAAGAGAAGGTGAGGAGTCTTTACACTTTGTTGTTTTCTAGGAGCAAGATTATAGCCACAGCCTAAGCTGTTGAGTAAACAGCTGAATGGATTAAGGCCAAGGCAGAATAGTAATGATGACAGTCACCCTGAACTATCCCCTTTGAATTTTTATCCCTGGGATAACAATTTGTCCTTTATCATGGCTTAATTGCAAAGTGGTCTGCCACTGTTTCATGGTCACTGTAATGTAGTCGATCAGTGTGGGGTGTATCTTATACATTTTTAAGTACTCTTTTATCCTTGAATGAGGGATACTATCAAATGCTTTTTTGTAGTCAATCCATGCTACATTTAGATTCTTCCCCTTTTTACAGTTCTCCACTATGACTTTAACAACAAATGATCCTTTGCTCCATATGACTTTTTTTTATTGCCCTTTTTTTCTACTGCCATAATTGAATTTTCTTCTAAATGACTATAAACTCTGGCATCAATTCCCTTGCATAGTTTATACATAGTCGGAAGGCAAGTTATTGGTCTATAATTTTCAGGGTAGCTTGCAGGTTCACTCTTAAGAAGGAGTATTGTTTTGACTGTTGTTAGCCAGGTTGGTGTCTGTTCTGGGTGCACATATAAATAGTTCTTACTCATGTCTAAATCTTTGTGCAAAGATGTTAATACTTTTGACCAGAAGTTAGCTACTGCATCTGCATCTTTTCCAGTTAGAGGCATTTCTTAACTTTGTTTCAATCTCTCTAGCTGTTACTTCACCCCGTTTCATATCCTGTACCTTTAAACTTATTCTTTCTTTTACTTCTTCTATCCATTTAGCATCTTTGTTATGTTCCACAGGATCTTCATAGATACTTCTCCAAAATGTATCTATTTCTTCTTTTTTGGTGTTTTTTCAATTCCTTTTATCCTATTTCCCATTTCTCTATTAAACCTTTTTGGGTCATCAATAAATTACTTATTTTGCACTTTCCCTTTATATATATATATATTTGTATCTTCTAAGTTTTTCTGCCTGTGCTGAAATTTTTAGTTTATTTGCGGTAGTACATGATAGATCTTGGTCACTTCTAATAATGTGCATTGCTTTTATCACATCTATTTTTCTTAGTATTTTTGTTGATCTAGTTCCTGTTCTATAGTCTTCTAACAGTGACACTTCTTGTCTTAATTGCTTTATAGTTTTCTCTGTTTGACACTTCCATGATGGTATTTGATTTCTCCCCTTCCTTTCCCTCACTACCCTGTGTTCTTGTGGTAGAACATTATCAGTTATTAATATATCCTGTGTATTACTCTACTGAGTTCTCCAACTATCGCCCCATAGCTCTACTCTCTCCACTTGCTAAAATGGAGACTCACCTACTTCAGTATAATCTCCGTTAATCATCAACTTCTCCTCCACAAACTGAAGCCTCTCACTCCTCAGGGCTCTACCCAATATTCAACAATCTTTCTACAAATAATCTTAACAAACTAGCTAGAGCATATAACAACATTTGATTTTGCTACAAATACACCTAAAACTTTTCTTGTCCAACCACTGGTTATGTTCTTGTAAATGCCATCTCCTAATCATTAGCATCAGATGTTTATATAATAAATATTGCATGGATCTCTATGGATAGTCCCAATTACTATGTTAATTTGTTTTATCAGACTTCTGACTTTTTGGGTTATTTCTTTCACTGATCTTGATATATCTGTCCATGTCTATTAAATCAAGCAATTTTTCTCTTAGCTAATTTTCTTCCAAACTGAGGGCACATCCCTTGTTTTCCAATTCCTGCAGACATTCTATAGAAAGTTCTATAGCATCTTCCTGTGGCACATTCTCTTCAATTCCATCCTGTGTCTTCTGTTGCTCTATCATATGGGAACTCACTGGTCTGTCAGTCCTCAACATTGACTGCATCAGAGTTTCCACAGTTTCCTGTTCCTTCCCTTGTTGCCTAGCTTCAAGTGAATGTTTGTTCTGGTTTCCTGTGGAAAGCTCCAAATTATCTTCATATGGCACCTGATCAATTGCTTCCCGTTCCACTGGTTTCTCCTTAATTTGGATGTCCATTACTCTATCCTGTTGTTGTGTTTCTGAATTAGATTCTCTACACTAAATCCTTCACTTTGCCGGTACCCATAACCTCAGTAAAATTTTCCATGTCCAGATTCCTTTGTATTTCTCTTCAAATATCTTTTTGTATTGGTTAGTTTTGCTTTCTCCTTGGCATAAATATTACACCATAGTAAAGCTCTTGTTCTTTCCCATGTCCATATTTTTCTTCAGATGTTTCCTGATCTTCCTGTCTCTCCCTGCTTTGGGGACCCACTCCAATCTGCTGTGATGTAATCTGTGTTAGACCTTCTACATCAAATACTTCACTTCGCAGGCACTCCATAACTTCAACTTCTATTGTTTTAACTTCTACTTTACTGATCTTCTTTACTATGTACCGTCTTTGCGATATTATTTTTTTAATTGTGAAATTTTCCATATCCAGATGCCTTTGCCTGTGTTTCTCTTAAAATATCTTTGGGGCTGCCTTCTTTACATTGATTAATTTGGCTTTCTCCTTTGCCTAAATACTGCACCATATCAAATATCTCTTTCTTTCCCATGTCCATATTTCTTTTTTATACTCTACAAGTATCTCTTGGTTTTGTTGTTTATATTTTCGCACTTCCTCAAATGCCTCTTTTTCCAAACTGATCAAGGTTTCTTGATCTATATACTGTTTCTCACAAATCTGTTGTACTAATGAACACAAATTTTCATTTGAAGCTTCTGACAGTTTTTCTTGTGGAAGTATTTTTCTTTTCTCTAATTTCTCTGTTAATAATTTTGTATAGCTTGTGTCTGGAAATTCTATGCTTTTTGTATATTAGTAACAATGCATAATTTCTTTCTTATCCTCAAGAGTCCACTTTATCGTCTTCATAGCTCTTCTTTGGCCTATCAGTTTTTGTGATTTTTGTGGACTGCTACTTCCTTCTACAATGGCGGGGGGGGGGGGTCATCCTCCCTGGGTCTGGCTTGGCCCCATTGTGTGAATGTTTCCTTATTTTGAGGATTCTACACTGTCTTCTTTTCCAGTTCTGGCACCAGTGCGCCTACCAGGATTGAGCACTTTTTTATCCTGGGTCTTGTGCACCCAGCTATCTTTTTTAGTTTTTGACCTACTTCTGTACATGATATATGCTATATAAATGTTGTATCTTTTGGCTTTTCCCGGTTAGGGTTCGCCACAGTGGAACTCCGGTCCGCTAATGATTTGCAGTATATTTTTTATGTACTGAGTTGCCAGCTCTGACGCACAACCTTCAACAAAGGTACACCCATTGACGCATGTCTCCACACAGAAGACGCTTTAGCTGAGAATCGAACAGGACAACGTCTTACTGTCTATATATCAGTGTCACCTTGGTGAAATTTTGTAAAAACAGGGTCCACCTCGTGAAAGCACTTATCAAGACTTGAGGATGAATTCAGTTTCAGCACTAGTACTCTCCTTTACTTGCTGACTTTTCATCTCTCCATTCGAACCCCTTCATCTCTCCATTCGAACCCCTTCATCTCTCCATTCAGACCCCTGCATCTCTCCATTTGGACCCCTGTGATACATATCTGATGTAGAAGAACATTATCTAGGAAGTTATGGAAGAATCTAGTAAAAAAAAAAAAATGAGCTCATAATATGAATAAGATGAATGGTGATGATGTTGTTATATGCTGCTTTGATGAACTTTGAAAAAAGCATACCAGCTCCAGGTTGATCATGACTGGAGATATTCATTAGCACTATAAGAAAGAGGTTCTCTCTTACCTAAAAAACTGCATGCATTTGCACTGTCCTTTGACTTTGTCAGTTAGTCTGACTTTGACTTTGACATGAACTGAGGCAACAAGTTAGAGTGCTGAGGCTCCTGATGAATTTTATGTAACTTAAAGAGTTGTAACCTTGGCATTGAAAGTCAAAAAAGGTTTCTGGACTTCAGGAGCTCATCAACAAAAGGCTGCAGTGGTTTGACCCAGGGTTGATTTAAGAGCAGAGGATACTGTAGAACATTGAAAGGTAGACAAGGACCATCAAATAATGAATGGAGAGGTAAGATGATTTCTAACTTTAAGATAGATTCCAAAATTGGTTTCCAGAAAATTAGTGAGATGAGTAATTGTAGTAAGTCCATCTCTGGAAGATGAAATGAATGAATGAATAGTGTAGGATAGAGGGGAGATTAATAAAAGTATACCATTGATACAATAATTTAATGCTATGGAGACATGTAAACTTAGTATTAGGGAGAAGTTGTGGAGAATGATGTCATTAAATGAGCAAAAAATATGTGTCTAATCTTGAGAAAAGTTCATGTTGATAGGGTTGGTCTTTCCTTATTTAGCCAAAGCCAGTCAGTTGTCTGTAATACTGCAAGTGGCCAATTGTGATGTCACACTTAGACAGAACCCTAACCTACTACAGAGCTAAGAAGCATTATTAACCTATGGAATGAAAAATATAATGGACGCTTAGGAGTATCTTGCCAAATTATTCTGAACCTTGTTACATGAAAACTGGAGCCTACATGCTGCAAAATATACTGAAGGTATAGGATATAGGATGACTCATAAAATGACATAGTATTTCTCCACTGACAGGCTGTTGTGTAAAACTCTAAGCATGTGGACAAGGGTTTAGAGAGCTTTCCTAGCTGTAAGTGCAATACAAAACAAATATTGTACATTGCAACAGAAAGAGGAGATATCAATTATATGTCTGGATCCATATATAAATATTTATATACATATATGGTTCTACCGCAGTGGTGGTGCTGCGGTAACGTTGTTGCCTCACAGTAAGATGCTGTCCGGTTTGATTCTCAGCTAGAGCGTCTTCTGTATGGAGACATGCGTGAATGGGCGAACCTTCGTTGAAGGTTGTGCGTCAGGGCTGGTAACTCGGCACGTAAAAAATCAACTACCAATCATTAGCGGACCGGAGTTCCGCTGTGGTGACCCCTAACCGGGAAAAGCCGAAAGACACAACAATATGGTTCTACTTTCAAATTTCAGTATTTCAAAACAATAATCATGAAAATTCAGTTGTTTGTAAGTGCAAAACAACGAATCTGAGAATGTTGACAGTGTAGTAATTGTGGTGCAGTGTTTTGTAAATTTTATTTATGCTGTCCCTTTAAAGTATAGTGGTTTCTGGGATACTGATATATCTGATGTATGGTTATGTGTGAAAGCTTCAGATAGTTTTGCAGTGTTTAATGGTTTTGTATAGAAATCTTTTATGCTTTAATTTGTTGGCTAATGTTAGGAGTAGGTTGGGGTAAGTGGGTGAAAGTGTGAGTGTTAGTTTTACAAGTGGTGATTTTTGTAGATGTGTACTGTATGTGTTTCTCATGGGTATGGGTTTGAATGTTTGCAATGGAAGTGTAGGGGGCATTACTGTAGGTTGTTTGTTTTTTCCATGGTAGTGTGACCTCCGAGTTGATATACATATAATTAGCAGGGGGTATGATAGTGTAGGGAGGATGGCTGCATCTGTATTTTATTTCTATGTTGCAGGGAACAAGTGAAAGCAGAATGTCTATTACTGAAATTTTGGTATTATGAACTTTCAGTATAGTGACGTTTGGTTTTCTAGTGTTTTGTTGTAGTGGATTTTCGTGATTGTCGTCTGGAGATACTGAAATTCAGTATTTCAGTATTTTCAGATTTGAACATAGAACTATATATATATATATATATATATATATATATATATATGTGTGTGTGTGTGTGTGTGTGTGTGTGTGTGTGTGTGTGTGTATGTATATATTCGTCTACTTTGAAAGCTCGAAATTCTAAAACTTTGAAATTCAATCTGCCGAGACCAGAATATCGAAGTTTTAGAACTTGGACCATTCTTAATGGAGATCACAATACAGCACAGAACAGGAAATTTACCATTTTCCCCACTGTAGTGCAATCTCAGACCTGGAATATTTATTTAGCGGGGGGGGTGGAGGTGCAGAGGGGCTTGCTCCCCTGCAAAAACATAATTTTTTTTTTTTATTTTGCTCAAAACTGAAAAAAAAAACATAAAACAAAGGGGCTTGCACTCTCCACATCACCTGATAATTATATATAGCAACTCTGATATCACCCTGCAGTGGGAAAAGGACAAATTCCCCACCCCCCACTGTCATGCGATCTTGCAAAGGAAAAAAGTCAGAAATGTTTGATTGGCTGATTTTCTTATACATACAGACATACATACATACTTGTATATACAGTGCTTAGTTAGGCCCTAGAGCCATCAAGGAGCACTGATTCATATAATGGAGATTCACACACTCTCTCACCAATCCAAGCTTCCAAATGCCTTAAAACAGTCAAATCCCTTAACTGATCTTGTATATATGTTTTTATATATATATATATATATATATATATATATATATATATATATATATATATATATATATATAGGCAAATTATTCCAATTATGAGTAATCTTAACAGTAATACACAAATGGCTAACAGTGGGTTTACCCATTTTAGTAATACATTTTAGATTATGATGTTTAAAGGTTCTTATCTTTTGTGTTTTTCTGGCAAATCACTGATGAATGCAGCCACTAAATAATGGAATACATTTGAATTTTATAACTCATACCTTTCAGAAAATACAAATCATGTAATTTTAGTAACTTTTTACATTTATAAGAGAAATATTCAAAATATGTTCCTATTTTCCCGGCCTTTGACCTCCCCCCATTATTTTAGGCTTTGTCCAGATGTCTTGAACTAAGTGGTTGAGAGGTATGCCTTGAACGATAATCTAAATATTTCAAGGAGACTATCTTTTTTGTAAATCTCCTTTGAACCCTTTCTAAACAATTTAAATTTGCCTGTGCTTAAGTATAAAATGATATTATATTCAATAATAGGATGCATGCAAGTTTTAAACAACTCATAACAACAAAAAGTCCATATCCTTAATTGTCTTTGCTAAAGCTTTAAAATTTCTACTTTTTGATGAACTGTCATCTCGACTACCTAAATGTCATGCATATATAGACAGATAGATATGTATGTGTATTCATACATAAATGTATTATAACACAAAAATGAAATCTGGCCAGCCTGCTTTTATTATTCATTTTTGAGAACAATGCAATTTGGCTGGACCTGAAGAGCCCTTGTAAAATCATGACCCAATTACATTGAAATGAAATGAAATGATCAAACAAAGAATGATACAAGACATTAGAGTCACCAACAGACAACACTGGAATGTATAACCAATCAAATGTACTCTTTATTACAGTAAATATTCATCAAAAGTTAACCTCACAGAAATCCTAATTGCAGATGCCCCTGGGTATTATTAAATGACATACTTAAGAAAACAAAATATTTATCATCACTTACTTTCTCAAGTGACACCTATTAATTTTATTTATTTATTTACATTTGTTTACCAGGAAATTCCGACTGGATGCAGGTCCTTTTTCAGCGGATGCCCAGGGAGAAAAGCTCCACATCATATACATGATAAATAGAGATAGAAAGTTGCAGCAATAGTAAACAACATTACAAGTTGTTGGCTTTAATACAATCACAAGATATTGATTATCAACAGTATATACAGTAAACGTTGCAAGTTAAGATAGTTTCTATATAAAAATATGACAATATGAGAAAAGCTACTCATACATAAATAAAAGATTAAATGATGGCTACCAGTGTGAAGATGAAAGCAGAGGAGGCTGATTCAGTCATAGGATAGTATACTGCAAGGGACGTTTGTCAAGAATACCTGCGGTGAGATGTTGGCAGTTGAGACAAAGAATGAATTACTCAGACAGAGTAAAAGAGAGAGAGAGAGATTATATTACTATACCACATGAATTAAAGTAAGCACTGCAGTGCATTCTGAAGCCTGCCAAAGAAAAGGTAGCACAGACTTTGTCCTAGCAAGAGGTGGTAATTTAGGAGAATTAAATATCAAAGCTTTACTGCCGTGAAGCAATGAATGAGAAAGGATGCTGAGTAGCAGATGAAAGCAGGTGCCTTCAGATTCGACACAGTCAGTAACCTTACTATAAATGGTTTCGTCTAGATTATTACAGACAAGAATACAAGTCAGCAAAGTAACTCATGACTTAAGGGAGAGGCAGGCTTTTTTTTTCTTTAGGCACAACACAGATGCGCCTTTCTGAGGACTGTACCATAAATCGGTAGCTTCTGTCAAGTGAAATCTGCGGCTTTATCTAGTCATTTCTGAGTTAATTAGCAGCGGTAGTACACACTTTACAGTTGAAATTATGACATTTTTACCTGGTCTCCTCTTTTCTTTCTTACATTACAGAATGCTTTCAATCCACAGCTGAGCTGTTTTCAAAATTATTGATAATGTTTTGTTGTGCAGATAGGACAGGATGTCTTCTTCTAACAGAGTAAATATGAGATGTGAGAGGCTTAACAGTCCCATAGATGGTTAAGGGAGCTACTGGTCACTTAGTCACATAGATGATGAATGATGATCACATTCCTGGCTTAATTCATCCTACTTCTCAATAATTCCCTGCTGTAAAGCTAGGATTCTTACAGATAAGTTAAACATCTGAGCTAGAGGTTTGCAGCATGACAGCAATGCATAGCACTGTAAAATAGATATCAATGTCCAACAGCAACACTGTGCATGACTCAGCAGGTAGCTGTGCTCTGATGTTTGAATCACAGCAAAGCTAAAGAGCCACAAGTCAACCAAACTAGAGCAGAACAAGCAGGAAGTCATGGAGTGATGGACTGTCCATGCACCTGTCTGTGTGGTTCTCACACTACTTGAAGGCAGCAGATGGCATAATGCCAGAAATGGGGAAGTAGGTTGTCAGCAACTACTGCATAGTTGTAACATACAATGCAAACAGCTACCAGATGTCTACTCATGTGGGCACCTTTAAAGGGGAGGAAAGCAGGCCTTTCAACTGTACCTATTTTCAGGCCTTATTTATTCCTGTACAGGATAGACCTATTTTTGGAGGTATGTCTCTATTTTTAGGGTTCGTTTTCCACTTCACACAATTGCCTGAAGCTGTCTAGTACACAGAAAACCAAAATACATGACCAATGTCCTAGTGGCAACAATAATTTAAAGAAAGAGGACAAGCATCTTATATCTCTTTAGTTCAGAAGCAAAAATAAATTACCTTGTGTGGTAGAATTTTACCATACAGTTCATCAAAGTCTACAGATTTTACATTGTCTCTGACAACAAGCTTATATTTTTCCAACATTTTTGCCTCTGTGTTTTCTAAATATATTTCTGAGTAGTATCCTACATTTGGGAGTGCCTTCTGTGTGGAGTCTGCATATCCTCCCCGCGGTTGGGTAGCATTCGAAAGACATGAGTGCATAAATGGTCATGCCTTCGTTGAAGGTTGGGCGTCGAGCTGGCACCTCGGCTTTTCGTAAAAAAAAAATCTACTGCCAATCATTAGCAGACCGGAGTTCCACTGTGGAAAAAGCCGAAAGAATCCTACATTCCTGCTGAAAGCAAGAAGAGTTATGTGCAATTTGGTTTTCAAATTGTATGCTAATTAGGTCCCAGAGTTTTGGCCGGGTGTATCTATTTGTCATTGTCATTGAATGTATGATGTTGGGACACTGATAGTGAGCTCACTGTGTGTAACTGCCACAGCGTAATAGTGACATTCTGTTACATTTCCACAAAGAAGCCACAGACCTGTGATGTAAATGAAGTCCACCATTCATCCTTCTCTGTGGGCCTCTATGTGTACTCCATCTCTAAGCATGCACATTTCTATCCCTATAACTGATTTGGGTTATCACTGGAGCACACTGCTGTACATAGTATAGCATATCTATGACATCTACAGTGTTCCTGTCTGTGTCCAAACCTGTAATGTTATATATATACATGTGGCAGCCCACTACTTGTAATTAGTAGGTTAGTGTCCTCAGTGGTCACCAGCCTACAGCAATGATGGATAACTTCAGTTAATCTAAAAATCACATCCTGTTATATGCCTTTAAGACCCACAGTACTACCTGTTAGGGACAGTAGATGGACAAATCTGGGAACCAGTATTTCACAATGTCAGTGTAGGTGATTAAGTCAATCTGCAAGAAGTCACTCTGGTTTAATCATGTTACTAATATGATGGACTTGCAACATAACTTACAGCATAGCAGTACAGAGGTCAGCTACTGGATGAGGTCACCTACCTCTGCAAGCCTAATTGATGAGGAGGAGTCTCTAGAGCCCTTGCATGGAGATGAAGATGCAGGTATCATACCGTGAGGTGTGAGCACACCACCATGACTCCCACAGGGAGATACACCAGGTTAGTAACCATATTGCATTACTATTAGCAACTTTGCACTGTGTGTTACAAGCCACAAATGCCACTGCATGTGTTTTCCATAGATACATAAAATATACAGGCACATAGATATGCCAGAAAATGTATGCATGTCTCTTTTATATCTGCATAACCTATAGCACTTCTTACATGAATAATGCAGAGCTCACATTTAGCAAGATTATTTGGATTCCCTGGATTATATATTGAATAATATACTGACATCAGACTTCTGCTATTGTGACACCTGTATAGGCTGAGTCAGAACAGCAGGTTGATGGCAGCACCTCTGCAAGTTCTTATGATGATACCAAGACACAGGTGGGGTCACCGACAGATAACACATGACACTGTCACCATCCTGGGTAGTTCTCTATCCATTGTTCATGGTGAAGGTATGGTTTTACCCACAGCTGAGCTTAAGGCTCTCCAGAATGAGTGTTCTCCATCTTCATAGCTGTAGCTCTTCTGTGACTGATGGTACCAACACTGCTCTCCCTGTGGTTGCAGTACTTAAACAATGCACTGCAAATGATGTGGGTATAACCCACCTTACTGCAGTCTAACAGCGAAGCCAGCATACAAGCATATCACAGACATTCCTTGATATAAGTACTAGGACTCAATCAGCAGATGTACGCGGTGTCATCCAGACATAGTCTGCTGCTATTCATGCTATCATGAAGATAACTATTGTGATGCTTGGTTTCCATGACAATGTCACCCAGCACTGACAACATCTTGGTAAGGCTAATGGAGTTAAGCAACAATGCCATATTAGGTCTCATGAGGCTTTAGTGGCATATATGCCTGACATTTTCACTCTTTGCAAGTACCACAATCACTACTCTGTCCAAAAGGTGTTGTCTTACCTTGGGGAAAGGTAGTTAATGAGTGGCTTACCTCAGGAAGGCATTGCACGTTGCACAGTCTGCTGTAAGTCTGTGATTATCTCACTCCATATGACATCATGTGCAGTGACAACTATCAGTCTCCAGGGACAGAGCAGCCTGCCACCAGACTCCATACCGTTCCTGCATCTAGAGTAACATAAGAATCCTGTCACAGGGGATTTATTTGATGACCCAAAAAAGTTTCATAGAGAACTGGGAAACAAGGCAAAAGAAATTGAAACATCACCAAAAAAAGAAGAAATAAATACATTTTGGAAAAAAATCTATAAAGATCCTGTGGAACATAGCAAAGATGCTAAATGGATAAAATAAGTAAAAGAAAGAATAAGATGTTCAAATGTACAGGATATGAAGTGGAATGAAGTAACAGCCAGAGAGATTGAAAAAAAGTTAAGAAAAGTTCCTAACTGGAAAATGCCAGGGCCAATGCAGTACCTAACGTCTGTTTAAAACTAGAAGATCTTTACATGAGGAAGAACTATTTATATGTACACCCCAAACAGACACCAGCCTGGTTAACAACTATAACCCAATAACTTGCCTTCTGATGACATATAAACTATACACTGGAATTGATGCAAACAGAATTTATAGTCATTTAGAAGAAAACTCAATCATGGCAGTAGAATAAAAGGGTAATTAAAGAAAGTCATATAGAACAAAGGGTCATTGTTGCTAAATAAAGTCATAATGGAAAACTGTAAAAAGGGGAACAATCTAAGTATGGCATGGATAGACTACAAAAAAGCAATTGCCAGTTTCCCACATTTATGGATAAAAGAGTGGTTAAAAATGTATAAGATACACCCTGTACTGATTGATTACATTATATCAACCATGAAACAGTGGCAAACCATTTTGCAGTTAAGCCATGATAAAGGACAGATTATAATTCCAGTGATAAAACTTCAAAGGGGGATATTCCAGGGTGACTGTCTGTCACCACTGTTCTTTTTTCTTGCCCTTAACCTATTAAGCTGTCTACTTAACAGGTTAGGTCATGGCTACAATTTGGCTACCAGGAAACAGCAAAGTATAAAGACTTCTCATCTTCTTTTTGCATTTGATTTAAAACTGTATAGTTCATCAGATGAGGAACTGAAAACACAACTGCAAGTAGTCAAAACTTTTTCAGATTATATAAGAATGGCATTTGGTCTTGATAAATGTGTAAAAGCAACCTTTAAAGCAGGAAAGCTGCAACACCAAAAAAACATCAGTTTGGTAGAAGAATGTGATATAAAAGAAGTTGAGCAAGAGTGAGTGTATAAATATTTGGGAATTGATGATGGATTGACCATAAAACATGAACAAATGTGAATAAAACTCAGTAAGTAATATTTTAGAAGACTTAAATTAATACTAAAGACAGCGTTGAGATCTAGAAACATAGTCCAAGCTATAAACCATTCTGCTCTTCCTGCCCTAACTTATAGTGATTGGCCCCAAAAGGTGTTGGATAGGTTGGCGAGGAAAACAAGGAGGTCACTTCATGCTTATCAGATGAATAAAAAATCAGTGCATACCAAGATTATATATTCCCCTTGAAATTAATTACATGTATAGATCTGTAATTGTGGGACTGCATATATATCTGCTGACATCACAAGAACAAAAAGTGAAAGTTTTGAAACATGAGGAGAATAAGTCTCAGATGACTTATCTGCTTATTTTAGCAGAACATATTGGCATCAAGCAGGAATGGAAATCAAACCAGAAGTAGATAAAAAGCAGGCAGCAACTGAATGTGCCAAAAAAACAAAAGAAAGAATATAAGGTGAAGGACCAGATGAGAAGGCAATAAATGTGGAAAATGCATAAATATAGTTGCAAGTATAGAAAACTCTTGGAACAACCTCATGGTGATCAGGAATCAGGATGGTGCAGGAATGGTTAAGGAGAGGCAAATTTAAAACAAAAGACAAAAAGTTAATATTGGTGGCCAAGATAGTGGAGTACGTACATGTTGGTTTACAAAGTCCTTTATAAAGTTCATTGAACATGTGGGAGAAACAGACAAATGTAGGTTTTGTAAAATAGAATTGGAAACAGTTGCACACCTTGTTGCTTGTTGTGATATACTAATGGTAGAAGGACTCTATACTGAAAGGCATAATAATGTGGCAAGACTGCTGCACTGGGGATTTTGCAAACATTGTAATACTGAATTAGCTGAAAAACACTGGAAACATGAGCCACAAAGCATCATAGAAACTGATGAAGTCTATATCACATGGGATCACCCATTACCAGCAGTTCAAAAAAAAAAGATGATAGAAAATCAGATATAGCAGTCCATGAAAAGAAGACAAAAGTAGCATTGATCATTGAAATTGCTACACCCTGTGACTATAATGTCAAATGTACAGAGAGACACAAAGTCATAAAATACCAGGATTTGCAGGCAGAAATTATGGCAATGTGGAAGAAGGAAGCCCACATAGTTCCAATAGTAGTAGTAGCAATGGGTCTTATAAAAAAAAATACAATCACACTTGGATATGTTACTGATAAATATAACTCAGTATGAACTGCAGAAGGAGTCATTACTGGACACATTGCAGGTGCTGTGAGGAGCACTTCTGGCTAACATCAAGACTGAAACAATACTAATTTCATCAACTTTTCAAACGTTGACGTAGGAATTTTGTTTATTCCTATCGTGGCATTAAAAACCTAAAAGACCTGGAGAAATTAAAAAAAAGGATCCGTACTTATGCCACAGCAAACCATCTCCATGCCCTCAGACCATGGTCATTCATTGTCACCTAGTGACACACCCTTCCAGTCACAGTACTGTAGTACCATCCCCTTTGTTGCCCTGAAAGGCTATGGTAACCCCTGCCTCAAGACTCATGTCTCCAACACAAGAGACATGCTTTCTAACTTTCAGGTTGGAATATCAGCCATATGTCATTGTATCCCTTGGCAAGTGTGCAAATGATGACAGTGATGCACTGCACCCTCCTCAAGTATGGTGTATGTAGGGATTTCTGATGTACAATGCTGCATCACCATGCATTGCCCAGCAGAGCCTTTAACTAACAATGCACGCATCATGTTTATTCTTTGTGACACTGCAATGACAATGTGTGTTCATTATGGGCCCAAAGAGGTGCACTAGATGCCACAACTTCATCTACACTGCCACCCACTGTTAGGAGGGAGTTATGCTGCAGAGGCTGCTCAACACCCTTCAGTTCCACTCTCACTGATGCATGGTATCATTGCATTGCTTGTGTTGAGCCACCTTTCTGAGTTCCATAGTTTCCCCTGTATGGATGGCTGGTCTGCATGCTTCTTAATATCATGTTATACAAAGTGCTCCAGATATTCTGCAAGTGGTGGCATCATCATCAACATGATCATCATCATCATCAACATGATGATCATTATTATCAACATCATCATCATCATTATCAACATCATCATCATCATCAACATAATCAACACATCATTATCATCATCATCATCATCATCATCATTATCATCAACATAATCATCACATCATTATCATCACCAACCTCCTGTTTTCCCATTTTCTACATAGGGTCATGGTGTCCTGTCAACCTTTGCCACTTCTTTTGATTCAGTGTGGCTGTCTGATGCCTTTTGACTGTCATGCCTGACTGGTGAAGGTCTTTTTTTCATGCAATCCATTCATCGCTTTGCTAGATGCCATCATTGTCTCTTGTGCCTTCCTATCTCACCCAAATTATTTTCACCAAATCATCTTCTGCTTTCCTATAATCTGTTTTCTTTGACATTCTCTGTTATTACAGCTTCATTGGCTTTTGCTCAGATGCCATTATTCCTCATCTGTCCCACAGAGTGCATCCTCTAACCGACGTCAGGCATTTCATCTCCATTATCTCTAGCTTTTTCTACTGCTTTGCCTTCATTGACCAGGTTTCTGTACCATACACAAGTGCTGATCACAGCGCAGTTGTGTATGCTTATCTTTTCAGCTTCTTTGGCATTCTTTTGTCACATACAACCACTCAAACTGTCAGTTACCTGTGGTACTTTTAATTTTAATCCACTTACAAGGACCAAGAAACAAACTGGAAAAATGTTAATCCAGAAAAAAGTCCTCAAACAATCAAGTGCACACAAAAGTCCTGGGAACATATACCAAGCAGAAACTTGCTATACCAAATAATTCTTTGAAAAATGTTCTCCTTGAGAAAGTCTTGTAGAATAAAAACACAGCTTTATTACAAAAATGCAGTAGGTAAGCTCTTTCATGGGACTACCTCAGACCATTACAATAGCAGTACTCTCCACTTATTTATAAGGCAAGTTAAATTGGTAATACCAATTAAATAGTAATTACCCATTCATTTTAAAGAGATATTACTGCTATTTAATTTTAGCTTTGACCTCCTCACTCAGACTTCCCTTTTCCTCAATCATCCCTCCCAGATACCTGAAGCTGTTATCCGTTTCCACTATTTTCCCTTCTATCTCAGTTTTCAACTTCTTCCAATTTCTCCCATTTCCTACCATGATACTTGTCTTGTCAGTACTCGGTTTTATCCAATGTACCTCCAGTTTGCATTCCATTCCCCTGTCCTTTGTATACCTTCAGTTTGCATTCCATCCCCCTTTCCTTTGTATACCTTCAGTTTGCATTCCATTCCCCCGTCCTTTGTATACCTTCAGTTTACATTCCATTCCTCTGTCCTTTGTATATCTTCAGTTTGCATTCCATTCCCCCGTCCTTTGTATACATTCAGTTTACATTCCATTCCTCTGTCCTTTGTATACCTTCAGTTTGCATTCCATTCCCCTGTCTTTTGTATACCTTCAGTTTGCATTCCATTCCCCTGTCCTTTGTATACCTTCAGTTTGCATTCCATCCCCCTGTCCTTTGTATACCTTCAGTTTGCATTCCATTCCCCCGTCCTTTGTATACCTTCAGTTTACATTCCATTCCCCTGTCCTTTGTATACCTTCAGTTTGCATTCCATCCCCCTGTCCTTTGTATACCTTCAGTTTGCATTCCATTCCCCCGTCCTTTGTATACCTTCAGTTTGCATTCCATCCCCCTGTCCTTTGTATACCTTCAGTTTACATTCCATTCCCCTGTCCTTTGTATACCTTCAGTTTGCATTCCATCCCCCTGTCCTTTGTATACCTTCAGTTTGCATTCCATTCCCCCGTCCTTTGTATACCTTCAGTTTACATTCCATTCCTCTGTCCTTTGTATACCTTCAGTTTGCATTCCATTCCTCTGTCCTTTGTATAACCTTCAGTTTGCATTCCATTCCCTCGTCCTTTGTATACCTTCCGTTTGCATTCCATTCCCTCGTCCTTTGTATACCTTCAGTTTACATTCCATTCCTCTGTCCTTTGTATACCTTCAGTTTGCATTCCATTCCTCTGTCCTTTGTATAACCTTCAGTTTGCATTCCATTCCTCTGTCCTTTGTATACCTTCAGTTTGCATTCCATTCCTCTGTCCTTTGTATACCTTCAGTTTGCATTCCATTCCTCTGTCCTTTGTATAACCTTCAGCTTGCATTCCATTCCTCTGTCCTTTGTATACCTTCAGTTTGCATTCCATTCCTTCGTCCATTGTATACCTTCAGTTTACATTCCATTCCTCTGTCCTTTGTATACCTTCAGTTTGCATTCCATTCCTCTGTCCTTTGTATACCTTCAGTTTGCATTCCATTCCCCTGTCCTTTGTTGAAGATCTTGCTCAGAATCTGCCTGTAATGCCACATCATCTGCATGCAACAACTTTGTTGATTCATCCCCTCAACTTGTTTGCTGATGGAGTCCATCAACAGTATGAACAACAGTGGGACTCGATATGAACTCCCACTGGAAACCCCTCTGGGAGTCCAAACACTGTTTACACTTGTGGAATTGGGCCCTTGTTCAGAGTCTGTATTAACTCTACCAGTATTTTTGCAATTTTGAACCATTTTAAGACTGTCCAAATTGGATTTCTTTCGAACTTGTCATATATTTTCTTCAAGTCTAGGAATGCCAGTTGGACTCTTTCTTCATCTCTAGCTTCTTCTCCACTATCCTTCTCACTTTAAAAACTGGGTCAGTTGTGCTGCATCCTGCTCTAAATCTGAACTGCTCATTTCCTATATTACTTTCTAGTACTCTGTGTATTCATTTATCAATCACCTCTTTGGCATTTTCATGCAGTGTGATAGGAGTTTGATACCTCTATATGAGCCATAGTTAAGAAATGTCGCCAAATAAAATGGAGAAACCTGTTGCATTATGAAACATCACATGCCTTCACTTGCAGGCTGCTGCATTACTCATACGTTTCAGTCTGTTGAAATGGACACACAAATGTTTAAATAAAGGCTGACATAGTAACAGAACAAAGTTTAACAATCCTGCAGTAATTTTATACTGGCCTCCAGGTATAACAAATTAATAGAAATCAATGTTATTTGAAAGAGGTATTTCATAAGCTATATAGCAATTTAAGCAATACCGTTGTACTGATATCAAAATGCATTTGGTATATTGTCACACAGATCAGCCTAACCATCCTTTAGTTGCAGTTGAAGGTTGTGATGTGCCTGCGTATGCATCCACTGTTTCATGGATCCAGCACTGCTAAAACTGGTATTGCCTATCTTTTGATGTTTTTCTGGATATCTAACTTTCTGGCTTACTTGCCCATAGCTAACATTGAATTAACTTGTTGTCCACTGTCCCCAAATTATATATAAACATACCTCTGTTTGTTATCTAATTCTCTTGCCAAAATGGCACATTATATTGCTCTAGACACTGATCCTGCAGCTGGTTCTTGTTAACCAGATATCATTCTCACCCACAGATGATTATTTTGTCCTGCTCAGGGCCATTGCTAATCTGTGTCAGGATGGTACTACTTAAACTAACCCTGACCTAACTACACACTGCAGAAAATCTCAAGAGTTTTAAGAGGTGACCAGCCCTCTCTATTCTCACCTTTCTACCCAGAATTTTCTCACTATTTTGTTTCATTATCTTGCGTTCTAAAGGTAAAAATGTAATCATTCTTCACATCTAACTCAATTCCCTTGAACATATATACTTTACTTTGACTTATCACATTGTCCTTAATGAAGGATGGCTCCAAATCTGCATGCAGCTGTTGAAAAGGCATTAGACCAGTCTTCTTTCTTTGAACTCTGCAACTAAAAAGAAATCAAGGATCCTCACAAGCCCATCCACACCTTCTGCAATAACCAGCAAAACTTCACAGAACTGTTACATCTAGTGTATGCCATTTTCAAAAAATGATCCTCATCTACTTTGAAGCGTCAAATTTATACCAGTGTGGTTTGACTAACGGGAGTCTAAATTCTGATTGTGCTTACTTTGACCAGTCAAGGCTTTGATTTCTACTTTGTGACCTTCACAACTTCATGTCCAGAGGCACAGATCATCTGATCTATATTCTTTGGGTTATTGGGTTATCCACCAATCAAAATACCCAACCTGCAGGAAAAAAAAATAATGCCTGCTTTGTTTGAATTGACTATGGAGCACTTAATATCGAGGTGAGAATAATGCATCTTTGGTATTTTCTTACTAGTAATTATATTTATAAATGCATAACTACATATCATCATTTATTCTATTATTGTCCGATAAAGCAGACTCTATTTGCATGGCTTCACAATAATATATCAAGTAGACAAAACAGTTTCTGAAAAAAATTCAAACATTAAGGCAAATGGTTGGTAACACTTGACTAGTCACTGAATGCACGCCTGCAGACCGCAAAGTATGTCAAAGTGATGTCAGATATTCAAACAGTTAACTGTAAGAATCGTCTTTATTTAGATCTACTTGAACTTGAATTGAAATTAGTTTAGTATTGTCAGCAAAACTCTGTTTATTTTACTGTGTTGAGCAGAGTAACATATAAATATTAGAGGTGGCATTGATGTGCTATCGTTTATGCAAAATCGTATGAAAACCTAAGTGACTCAGATAATTGTAAAGCAAGAGAATACGAACCTATAAATACAGAGGCTGTGTCTTTAAATTTAATAGTGACTTAATCATTTAAAAAAAAGACACTGGCATTAAATTTGCTACACTGCACTAAGCTTATACTAATCTAAAACAGATATATTTTCATCTACAGGAAGACTGTAAAAATGTGAAGTTTTTCAACCTTGGTACATATTGGCAGTCACTTGACTGCAAAATAATATACACAGAGGAATTTCCATTGTTATAATTTTATGTAAAATGAGTAATTTCAATTCAGATCCATGCTGAACATATAATTATTGGCAAGGAACATTGCCTCATACATTAATTGCTCAACAGAAGCAGAATTTGCATTTAGTGAAATGATATATCATTTCTTAAATATTATGAGCTCTAATTTATGACCCTATTAACCTGCAGTTGTCTTGGGATGCTGTGCATAACTGTATCTATTAAGTAGATTTTTCCATTATCTGAAACATGTTTAAAATGGAAGGATACATATAAAACAAGTATATCCTGGGTTTTTTTTTATTTGCATTTAAAGCATCAGAACTGATATAACTCAGAAGAATACTTTATTAATTTTCATTTACTTATTCATTTATTTATCCTTTGTTGACCAGGTTAGTCCTACTAGGCTAGTGGTATCCTTTCAGGGTGACCTGAGATTGTATTTCTACTACTAGGGAAAATTTAGCTAGAGCACTGGGGAGCTTCCTCTACTCTTTTTGATAGGTGCTGTGAGTTCTTTTACATCCACCTGAGCTACTAACAACTCAAGCAGATGTGATCTTGGTTTGACATCTCATTGGGAGGATGAAATGTAATTCCTCTGATAAGTACAAGTTGTCTGGGTTTGTTGTTATAGCTCTCGTCCATACCTTTCATACTGAATCCATACTTCGGATTATCTATGCTTGATTAAGTAAGCACCCATGCTACACACACACACACACACACACACACACACACACACACACACACACACACACACACACACACACACACACACACACACACACACACACACACACACACACACACACACACACACACACACACACACACACACACACACATATGTACACGTGTAGCTGGCTCAACCAGCACCCCACTGACGACTGGCTTATTTAAGATCCATGCTCCCCATGCTCTCATTTTTCATTAAAGAGAAACAAATGTCTGTTTCTTCTACTGGCACACCAAACAGGTAGCTAGATGCACCACATGTCCCATTCTCTCCTGCCTAGCCATTCAAGTTGTGTTTCTGTACCCTGCCCCTGAATTCCTTACTTTTTATGAAAAAAAATGTCTTATTATAAACTGTAGCAAACTGCTTGCTACAAATGTAGCAAACAGTCACTATAGTTTATACTGTTGCTATGCAGAGCGATAGACTTTCATGCTTTACTTAAAAAAATACATTTCTTCAAACAGTTGCTACAGTTTATATCCTGCCTGCACAGAACACTACAGCTCTCAGGTTTTAGTTAAAAAAGTGATTTTTTTTTTTTACTTTTAAACTGTAGCAAACTACTTGCTACAATGTAATAAGCAGTTGCAACAGTTTAGACCACACAGAGAGTGATACAGTGTTTAGATCTGACCACAAATGCAAAAGCCAGTATTGCATTACAGATTGGGATCAGCTGATCGCTCCCCCCAACACTTTGTACTCAGGGCAATTGATGCCCTCACCCCATCCTAGCTACACTGCTGCACATGCACACGTACACACACACACACACACACACACACACACACACACACACACACATACATAAACGCATGTGCATGCACACACACACACACACACACACACACACACACACACACACACACACACACACACACACACACACACACACACACACACACACACACAGAGTCTATACTGGATGATCAAACTTTCAAAAGTTTGACTGTCATATGGTTAACACCATATGAATGAATTTTTGAAAGTTTGAATGTTTTAATGGAGATCTCTGTACAGTGTAGAATGGGAAGATTTCCCTTTTCTGTACTGTAGTGCAATTTCGGAGTTGGTATATTTAAGGGGGTGTGGGGGGCGCAGGGGGGCGTGTCCCCCTGCATAAAATGTTCAGGAAGGTTACTTGTGTAGTTTATTTATTTTATTAGATTTTTGAACTTTTAAAAGTTCAGTCATATGGTGTTGATCATGTGACACTCAAACTTTTGAAAGTTCGACTATCTGATATAGACCCCACACACACACACACACACACGTGAATATACTAATACATTACATATAAGATAAGGCAAATGCAGGGACTGTGCACAGTAATATATATTACAAAAACAAGCATCTCTGACCTTTTTCACATGAAGAATTCATTTAAAGGTAAAAGATGCTTTATCATTAGTTTTGTGTCAGAATGCAGAGAGTAGAATCACTTATTTATTCAGCCCCCATTTTCATACTCTTTAACTCTGAGAAAATCATATAACCAGACAGTGCTCAAAGGCTGAGTTTGAACAAAGTACATGTGGATCGCTTGTTTACCCTAGTTAAAAATATGAATAATTTAATAAATAGATGAATTAACATATGAATGAATGAATGAATGAAAGAATAATAACTAACTGAATAAATAAACAGTATCTTCTGCAGTTAGCTAATGCCCTTAAGATACGTGTCACATAGATTTACCTACTCCACCAAAAGTGAAATATGTTAACATACCTGAGCATCGAAGAGCCATGATTTACCGTCTCTTCTCATATATCACAACAGTCTTCATTGGCTATTTATAGTATTATGCTCGATCCTTAATTTGCATATATGTCCTGGCACCCTAACTAATCATAATGCTGTGCCAGATATGGCAAGACTATTCTGTGTGCAGGGCTTTTGTGTTTTTCTAGAAATGCCTCAGAGGCCTGCTTGATACTCCCTCTGTTGTTCAGTAGTCTGTGATTTATTAATATCTGTGTTTAGAATGTGTAAAACTACAGGACTCAGTTATGGAAATGTTACTACTGTTATAAACATGAAGTCTAGAGCCATAAATCTAAACAGAAAATCTATTTTAAAATTAAAGGAACACATACAAAGAAGAGCCATCTACATTATGGGTCGATTAAATGAAGAAGCAAATGATCTATTCAGATGTCTGAAGCTGAAAAATGCAAATGGATTTTTGTCAAGTTGTTTTCTGTCATTAGTAATGGCAGTGGTGGTGACAAGTCATTACTTAGATGTGGAGATTTGGTCATTACAACAGTTAAGCAACAGGAGTGTTTGACAATAACCCTTTCCATGGAAGTATGGGCAGTATAAACAGTAATCAAAAAGTAATTCTAATACTTAGAGCGATCATTCCAGTTTCGCAATACTGTGTATGTTTGGCATGACCTAGAAATTGTAGTAGAAATGTTTGAAAATTTGCTTAGCCTGCACAATTCCACTGCACTACAAACTAATAAGTATCCCATTTTGCTCCATTATTTCAAAATGTTACAGCAAATAAGTGAGAAAACAAACTACATTTAAGCAATTAAAATGAATAATCATATCGAGTGGATTTTTAAAGTGGCCCTAAGGTGTAAATTCAGTCCAGTTAGAAAATACCATTTTCAAAGTTGTAAAAATGAACTACTTTAAATGTTAGAAATATTGTATTTTATCACAAATGAGCAAGTATTTTAATATTACATAGTATAATAAAATTAAAAAACCCTCAGTGCTGTTATGAATATCACGAAAATAAATTAAAAAATCAAAATCCAGCCACAGGCAGTGGACAACTGACACTTTTATTACAATAAAATTAAAAAAGAACAGTACAATGATAAGTGCTTTTGTCTCGTCAGCCATCTTCAGATAATCACATACCATTGCTTCACCTTTTAAATAACACCCTTCATTAATCAATTAAGTCCATTCCAAACTGTTAACCCTTAATGTCCCAATACTTAAAAACTATTTTGTTACATTCAATTATTGTAAATACAATATGTAAGTTAAATAAATATTATATAATTTTAGGATCCTCCAGCCAGTGATAAAACAAAAAAAATGAATCTAAAACTACATATTTTTTGTAAAAAACAGAGTTTTTATACAACCACTGCCTTCTCCTTAAGGACTGGTTTAAGGGATACATATTCATTAAGTCCATGGGGTAAAGTGGCATTCAGTCTAAGCTGCCACATCAGTTCTTTTTTTAATAAAGTTGCTTTCCAGTCACCACCTCTGGGGTTTGGTATTATAATATCTATAATCACAAATCTAAATTTTGTAAAATTAGTACAAACAGTAGACTGTCTGTAAAGGGTATTAGTCTTCTTTTTCATATTTATATCATATGTATGTTCGTAAATTCTAGTCTTTAAAGCTCTTTCAGTCTTAGCTATATAAGAGACTGAAAACCCTTCACATTTACCTAGGTATATTAATCTACTAGTACACCAAATTCCTTTTCTAAACTCTGTCCTACTACACAACCCATTTTCCAAAATTAAGTGTTCCTTCCTTAATATGAAGGAACATTATTTACACATACCACATAGAGTTGTCCCCCTTTTTTGAAAAAAGGTAGTACTAATTGCACTCCCTTCAAATATTTGTTTAAAGCTTCTTCCTGTTTTAAATGTAAACACATGCCCATGTCCAAGTACATCATATAAATTTTTATTCACCTTAAAAATATTCCAGTTATTCTTGACTATACCCTGAATGTGATGGCTGTATTGGTTATATTCAATAACTAAAGCCTTCTCATACTATACATCCCTTTCAACCTTTTTGGATTTATCCATACCCATACCTAACAATGGTTTAAATTTGGGATGTCATTCTGGCGATACAGATGGCCTTCCCCCTAAACAAGTTCTTCTTTTGAAATTGTGAATGGTTGCTAGAATAATGTAAATAACCATTGCAAAATGTATCTTTTCTAAATATATGTCATGATGATGTGTGGGCTGAACTTGTTAAGGTGAAGGAGGTTACTTGACAAGTTGGTGAGTGGAATTATTAAAGAAGTGTATAGGGGTTGGGGCACCAAATTTAAAACATTGTTAGGTATTGGTATGGATAAATCCAAAAAGGTTGAAAGAGATATACAGTATGAGAAGGCTTTAGTTATTGAATATAACCAATACGCCCATCACATTTGGGGTATAGTCAAAAATAACTGGAATATTTTTAAGGTGAATAAAGATTTGTATGATGTACTTGGACATGGGCCTGTGTTTGCATTTAAAACAGAAAGAAACTTTAAACAAATATTCGAAGGGAGTGCAATTAGAGCCACCTTTTTTCAAAAAAAGGGAAAAAGGGGACATCCCCATGTGGTATTTGTAAACAATGCTCCTTCATACTAAGGAAGGAACACTTAATTTTGGAACATGGGTTATGTAGTAGGGTAGCGTTTAGAAAATTGTTGTACTAGTAGATTACTGTGCCTAGCTAAATGGGAAGGATGTTCAGCCTTTTATATAGGTAAGACTGAAAGATCTTTAAAGACTAGAATTTACAAGCATACATATGATATAAATATGAAAAAGGAGACTAATGCCTTTTACAAACATTCTACTGTTTGCACTAATTTTACAAAATTTAGATTTGGCATTATAGATATTATAACATCAAATCCCAGAGGTGGTGACTGGAAAACAACTTTACTAACGAAAGAACTGATGTGCAGCTTAGATTGAATGCCACTTTACCCCCTGGACATAATGAATATGTATCCCTTAAACCAGTCCTTAAAGAGAAGGCAGCTGTTACGTAAAAACTCTGTTTTTCACAAAAAAATGTGTAGTTTTAGATTCATTGTATTTTTTTTTTTTTTGTTTTATCACTGGTTCGAGGAGCCTAAAATGATATAACATTTATTTAACTTACATATTTTATCTACAAATAATTTAATGTAACAAAATAGTTTCTTAAGTATTGGGACAGTAAGGGTTAACAGTTTTGAATGTATTTAAGTGATTAATGATGGGTGTTGTTTAAAAGGTGAAGCAATGGTGTCTGATTATCTGAAGAAGTCTCACTTACAAGATGAAAACGCTTATAATTGTACTGTTCTTTTTTTATTTTATTGTAATAAAAGTGTCAGTTGTCCACTGCCTGTCACTGGATTTTGATTTTTTTAATTGATTTTCCTGTTATGAATATCAGAAAAAATAACACAGTATATGTGAACATTACAGTACAACATCACTGATTATACACAAGCTATTTGAAAGACAGTTTATAAAAATGGTTTGCAGGGTGGAATCTTGTGTCTAACTGCCATGAGTGTAAGGCAGGGTAACATTTTGCATGTCATTGTTCACTATTGGATAAGAGAACATTCCCAGTCTGTCATAGTGTTTGATCAATTGCATTTAAACTGAGATTTTTATATTGCCAAGGCAGGACTATGTTTGGACTATTACAATAATTTCTTCAATCATGTGTAACTATATTTGTCACTGAGCTATCCCTACCCCACCAATAAAATGACTTGACTGCTCTCATGGCTTTTATTTATTATTTTATTATTATTTACTAAGCTGGGCATAAATCCCTACGTCACTCAATGGGTTGCCAACTGGCTTACTGACAGAACTCAGACTGTAAAAGTAGCCGACTCCAAATCCAGCTCCAGACAAGTGACAAGTAGAGTACCTCAGGGTTCAGTCTTGAGACCGCTCTTGTTTGGCATCTACTTCTCTGAAGTACAGGCCAACACTAAGGGACTCTGGCTAACAAAGTTTGCAGATGACTGCAAACTGGGAGCCATTATTGAATCCCCAAATAATATGGATATTCTACAAAAGAGCCTTACAGAAACAGATGTTTGGTGCCAGAGCCATGGGCTCAAGCTTAATGCCAAGAAATGTACAGTTATCCCCTTTGGGAAAAACATGTAGTTCACTAAACACTGAAAGTGTGATGAGAGACTTAGGGACACAGGTGGGCAGTGGTCTCACCTTCGATAACCACATCACCACAATAGTCAGGAAATCTTTCTGTGTGGCACACCTCATCACTAAGGGCTTTTCATCCAGAAAAAAAAGGAGGTCATTGTCCCACTGAATTAATCCCTCATTAGACCCATTATAGAGTACAATGCCTCATTTGGTATGTACCTCACAAGACATCTGCAACAGCTGTAAAGGCCGCAGAAATACCTCACTAAAATAATCACAGGCCTAAAGCAGATGCCCTATACTGACCGTCTAAAAAAACTCCAGCTGTACTTTGTGGCATATCGTCTACTCAGAGGTGATCTCTGCTTAACATACAAGGCCATGTCAAACCATGAGCTGTTGCACATGCTCCAGTTAAAGAAATTCCGATCCCTCAGAACCACACGCTCCAGGGATCTAAACCTTGTCATCACAATGAACAAAACATGCTGGAGGGATAGGTTCCTGACCCAGCGAATCCCCATACTCTGGAATAGACTGTATGTCAAGCAGATCACCTCCTTGGCCCTCTTCAAAAGGAACCTTGATGATTGGATGGGAGATAGGAAATTCACCCCAGGGATCACGTCAGTCACCCTGCTAGACAGGGGTCCAGGGAAGTAAATATTGTGAGAAGAAATATCCAGGGAATTGTTTTGTCTAGGCTTGTATAAGCCCTAGGGCCAACAGCCTAGTACCAACCTATGAACCTATAATAATATGTCAACAAATCAATCTCAACCAGCTTTAGTAACAACAGGTAAAACACATCAACTATTACCATACCATAAAACAGCTGGGCAATGTGATAAACCGCTCCGCTTCTTTTTAAACACTTTAATAATAACTTCAGCAACATATTTCACAAAAACTCGACAGAGTGTTAGACCATTTGCCACATACTTATCAGCATCCCACTGATCACCAACCACAGCATGACTTCACCAGGCAGCGTAATACCACTCACCTGAACCAATGAGACTGTCAACTGAAACTCCAAAGGAGTGGAAGGGGAGAAGGGCCCTACCCCTTGAACAACTACTAGGGCCCTTCTTCCACCCACCAGACTGTCCCACATCCTGCCCCACCATAAACCTAACAACTATCTCCCAAATAAATCCTGCAAAAATAATGACAGGTGGATATGAAACATGCCCGATCTGATATCACTAAGATGTACACCACCACTATGCAACCAGACTGGATCCCTATCCACAAAATCCCAATGTTCCAACACCAAGAAGCCTAATGCTTCACTCACCCCTAGCTAATATATAGTTTAGCAACCTCCTGGTCACTTCCATTGCCGTAATCTTATCAGCATCCCTCCAGTACAACCTGGGAATAATGGCCAATCAATTAACTTCAACCCATTGAAACCTCTGCGAAATTACTGACAGATGCCTTAACAAACAGTTAAGCAACCCCCTTTTAAGTATACTTCCAATATCATTACCTCCCAGATGTATTAACTAACCTGCCTGGGTCACCACATTGCTGTCTTACCTCCTCCAGCATGATACCATTGCATATCTTGACCATGGCACTAGACTTGCCATTGCACTACAGCCATACCTAAATTCACACCACCAGGTTGAAATTCAACAGTAAATAAAAGAGTGACCCAACATGACTAAAACCTTCCTTGCTGCAAAGAAACATACACAATTAACACCAGCTAACACACCTCTTTTCATTACATGTTCTAGTAAATATAACTCAAAAAGGCCCTAGATTACCATCTCCCTGCTCTTTTAATCACCTCAGTAGATCTACCTTCTTTAACCAGATCGGATGCCCTTCCAATTCTGAACAAATGAGTGGCATAATTATCTGCTGACACTCCTCGGACTCTGAAAGCCATTATCATACAAACACCAAAAAACTAAACTCTCCAGATACTTACCACATGATTGTCACTACTCTTTAGTCCATGCCACTGGACATAATAAATGCACTTCACTCCTTGTTAATACCATCTGCTTGCTCCTCATTGTTTTTTGGCCATCTTAGCCAGATCAGCTCCCCCACTGAAGTAACCCTGAGGTTGTCCCACTTCAAACAACCCAACAGTTCACTAACGTATAATGCTCCAATGTACATGAAAACCAGCAAAGTGACCTACAGCATATAATCAAAATAAGAACGAACTGCCTTGTGGAATCCTGTCAACAAAATTGGCAACATATGTTTGCCTAAGTAACCTTCTCTCCCCTTTTCTTGGATGTGCCTTCTCTCTACCTTGAAATCCTCCAGTCCTGAGTAACTCTTGCATACCTAGCAATTTTGCCATTGCACTCAATGCTGCAAGGTGTACCCTGACTGTCAAGGCTGCCTAACTAATCCACCACCTAACCACTAAAAATCGCAAACTACTAACAAACTACTTAAAAAGCATCAAAGCCTTACCATATGCCTTCCTAGTGGCTTCAGACCAGGACTGTTGAACCAGCCAACTTGCCATGCTTAATCAATCTCTCACATCTTCCCCAGAAGAATAGTATGGCTTACCTGGTGCCAGCTGCTAAAACCTGCAAAACTGAAAGTGGGGCAAATTATCAGGCAAAATGTTTCAATAGTCAGGCATATGTTGAGCTGTAAAGGAACGTTCGTTGTGTAAACAAAGCTAAACAATCTTCCTGAGTAACCCTTGCACACATCTGGAGTTCACCATCTTCTTCATCAAAACCTGCTCTATTGCTAAGTTATCCAAATTAAAACTCACCCTCTTGTTCCAAAGGTCTTCCCTCACATTACTAATGATGCCCAAACTGGCACAAGTTCCAAGAAAGTGATATCCCTTCAGCTCATCTGACCATCCCTCTAGCCAAGCTTCGGCAAATCATCTGCCATCAAAATATGGCTCCATACATAGACCCCTGCTGCATCCATAAACAGGTCAATGTCCAGCGATGACACCCAGTAGACTTGCCAAAAAGGTGATCTATTCAAGTGTTGTAGAAGTTCCAGCCAAATAGAAGTGTCTGTCTGCCTAGCCTTACCTAATGATGCTTCTGCTTTGCACTTGCAAATTGGCCACAAGTCTTGTAAATGTTCAACCCGGACACACTGTTCTGCATGCAGAGTTAAGTAGCCCTAAAACCTACATCACCTACTTAATCTTCATCTTTCTTTTCTTTTTCCACCTTTCACTCCACCTTATTGCTCACTTTCATCAGTTTGTCACATAGCAGCTTGAACATTTGCAATTTTGATTCTATCTCAAAACCTAAAAAGGCTAGTGTATTAGCTGGTTTCTTCACTTTGTCCTTAGCCAATGGCATGCCTAGCTCCACACGCACACACTTACTCAAACATTCTCATTCTTCTGACCACCATTTCCTTTCCGTCCCAATCCACAAAACAAATCATCAAAGTAATGCACTGCTCATATGCCAATGGCCCTCTCCTGCCACTTTCAGTGCAATGCTTTGCTATGTTGAACTTTTCAAAAGTGGCACACACATGACTGCACAGTCCACAGGCATAGCATTATGAGTACAAAAACCACAAAGAGAGTCTCAGTCCAGAAAAACAAAACCAATAATCCAAAATCTGGACAGTGAACGGCACAACTATTAGCTGGTAAAAAACAGATTTATTTTAATGCTACAAAGGGAATAGTACAAGTGTTTTTATCTAAGTAACCCTCAGACTTCCTCAGAACAATCAACAAGGCGCTATTTCATTGAGATAATTTATACATTCAGCAATTAAATAAATTAATTAATAATCACTGAATTACAGAGACGAATAAAAAACATATAGAAATATCTAAGATAAAAACATGTATACAATGACAATAAAATTCTTTTCCTAAATAATCTTATGATTAACTGCACTAATACATCAAAATACTGGTATACTGTCATATAAAAAAGACAGGAAAATAAACAAATTGAATATAAATAATTAATTGAATCGGATAATATATATTTAAAATAATCAAGTATTGATTGTAAAGGGTATTGAATAAACAAAATTGTGGTTAACAATGAATCAAAAAACATGTTAAATATATAAAAAATCAAAATGTATGTATGTATGTATCTATCTCTCTCTATACATATATATATATATATATATATATATATATATATATATATACATATATAAAGTTATAATTTTGCTGCCCTCAGTTTAAGTAAAGGGGCCAAAGAAATGTGGTCATTGAAACAAGGGGGCTTGTTAGATTCCAAAAAATAACTGCCAATAAGTCTCTCTGTATTAGAGCCTGTACTCCTAGGGCCCCCCTCTCAGTTCCTTAGGTAAAGTTTCTAGCACAAAAAAAGAATATTTAGCATCAGTATATGATAAAGAATATTTGTACAATGTATTGTTAATGTTACATTTACTGACATCATTCATGTGTTCATATATTCTACATTTGAGCTGTCTCTCGATTTTATCGACGTAGAAACTATCACAACTGTCACAGGTAACAAGATAAACCAGGCCCTGAGAATTACAGTTAGTATAAGTTTTGGCTGACAGGGTTTTTTGTCTGCATGATAAGACAACCCGTTCTTTATTAGAAATAAAAGAACATTGGTAGCAGGTTTCACATTTGAAAGTGCCTTTCCTTCTATGAACAAAAAAATCCTCATATCTAACCAATTCAAGTATATTTTTGATGTTTTGCCCCTTCCTAAACACCACTTTGATAGGTTTGCCTTTTAGATTGGGTAAAGGTAAATCTGTAATGTCTGAGAACCTATCCCGTTGTCTCAACACAATGTTCTTAATTTGATGTGCATTGGCACTAAAATTAGTGACACATGCTTTATTATAGCCACTCTCACTGGAAGTCTTTAAACCACATATGTTTATTGGAGAAACCATCTCCCATGCCTAAAATAGCACTGTAGATGTTGTTTCTTCCTTGTGTAACCTCTGCCTGGACAAAATTAATACGTTTGATGGGGTAGCCTCATTCAAGAAACATATGTTTTAGCACTGCACATTCAGAAAGGTAGTCAGAGTCGTCAGAAGTCATACGACAAATACGCACAAATTGTCCTATGACAATACCTTTTTTTCTGATAGAAGGGGTGTGTACTGTTAAAACTAACATAGGTGTTAGAAAAGGTAGGCTTTCTAAATACAGTAGATTTAAAACAATTGCTGATTTTATGTAGTGACACATATAAATAATGAAGACTACGTCAGTTTCATAAGTGAACCTAAAAAAATCAGTAGTTTGGTTAAAGTAAGAGATGAATTCATCCAAGAGGATGTCACCACCCAACCAAAAAATACAGATATCGTCCAGGAACCTAGAATAAAAATTCCAGTATTGGGAATAGACACAATTGTGAACAAATTTGTGTTCCTACACAGATACAATGATGTCTGCAAACATGGGAGCACAACTGGCCCCCATAGCTACTCCAGATTCCTGGCGATAAAATTTACCATCAAAAAATAAAAAGTTGTTTTTCAAGACAAGTTCTGCCAGTTCATTACGCAAGAATATATCATTCTCAGTTACCCCTGGTCTAGATCGTAAGGCTTCCTCTAGCCAGGTCAAGCCTAAATCATGAGGAATCACAGAAAATAAATCCACCACATCTATGGTGGTGAATAAAAGGTCGGGTAGAAAATGTTCAGGCTTGACTTTACTGAGGAATTACCAAGAGTCTTTGAGAATGTGAAGTTCACCACCCCGCAATGATTTTAGTTGCCAATCTAAAAATTTAGCTATAGGGGAAATTTTAGATCCCTCTGAAGCCACAATAGGTCTAAGTGGGGGGGTCATCAACACATTTGTGAACTTTGGGTATCCCGAAGATAGAGGATACCCGAGGGTGGGATTGTTGCAGAAATTGGTAGGTGTCAATTGATGATACCCTGATCAAACAAATCTTTTAATGTTAAATCAATCTTTTTGTATGAAATATTGATTTCATTCAGGGACACCGGTATATCTGGAATCATCATGGAGAAGAATGTGCATTTTGCTATCATATAAAATTTTGTCCATGATGACCCCCCCCCCCTCTTATCAGGTTCCATGACTCGAATGTTCAGGTTGGAATGTAAGGTGTCCAATAATTCTTGGTCTTTGTCATTAAGATTAGAGATAGTTTTAAAAGATTGAGAACTCTTACGTATCTCAGTTTCAATAACTTTTTCCAAGTTTTTAAGTTGGGGGTGAAGAGGGGGATTGAAAGTGCTAGGCTTTTTGGAAAAAATAGAATCAGCCACAGCAGAAGTGTCACTAAAAATATTCAATAAGTTCAAACGTCTGATGAACATTTTTAGATCTAATAAAACTTGAGGTATTTTACTTTTGATAGTAGGCACAAATTTAAAACCTTTGATGAATAAATTAAATAAACTTATCAGTAATCTCAAGGCCACTGTAATTGAAAATGTGAAACCCTGCTTTACTAACCAAATGCGATGCTTCCTGATTAATCCATTACGTATAATCCTGATGAGAATTCCCCCTGGTCCCTCCCCTCTTCTGGGGGTATGACCCCCTGTAAAAATGGGTATTATTATTATTTTTAGTACAAAGTCTGTCAGATCTCCGTGGACCAACATCTTCATAATCATGGGAAGCATTGTTGTTAAGTGAATTGGAAGTATTGTCAACAAAAAAATGATCATCATTAAAATTAAACTGTTGATGTACAACATGTTCAAGGTCAGATGAGCGATAAGATGTTTTAGGCAAGGGATACTGTTTGCCATCCTTATATTCCCTGGTATCCCTATCTAATTTTTTTGTATTTCCTGTTTAACAGTTCATCACATTTCTTTTCAATCTGAACTTTCAAATTTAAATATTTACTTTTTTCAGACTGGACAGAAAACAAATCATTGGTAATTTTATTTTCATTATATACATGTTTTTATCTTAGACATTTCAGTATTTTTTTTTATTCTTGTCTATTTAATTCATTGATTGTTAATTAATTAATTTAATAGCTGAATCTATAAATTATCTCAATGAAATGGCGCCTTGTTGATTGTTCTGAGGAAGTCTGAGGGTTACTTAGACGTAAACGCTTGTACTATTCCCTTTGTGGCATTAAAATAAATCTGTTTTTTACCAGCTAATAGTTGTGCCGTTCGCTGTCCAGATTATTGAAGTACAACTTACCATCAAGATACATGCCCAAGCTAATCCTGCTTCCTCACTGGCAATATCCCAAATTCTGTCTCTATAGCCAACTTTGCAAGCCAGGGATCCTTAAATGACCTGATCACCTTTACTGCCTCATACACGGAAGAATACTGAACCTTAACATTTGACCTAATCAATATGAACATTGACACAATCACCTTCTGGGACAGGCAAGTGATGTATTAACCTAAATTCCCCCAGTGATTTCATAGGCACCAAACCCAGTGGGGGTATTCGAATTTTACAGAATGGAGGAACATCAAAGTGACATAATAACCTACATGCCGGCAACTCCTTGTCCAACAACTTCTGCACGTTTTCTTCTTTCCCTAAAACTGACTTCAAATTCATACAAATATGTACCAAATCACCTACCTTGGATTTTGACACAAAACCACAGTGTAACCTCTGCACCAGCCCCTGAGCTACCTCTGTATTAGGGTAACCTTAAAGCAGAGACTCTAACTGTCTCTCATTAATGCACTGGCCCTCAAACTGGTTCCACCTTGAAAGGACACCCCCCCAAAATCCCCGTGTCCTTCCTTTCCTCTTACCCTGACCTCAACACCTTGCCATGACCGAGCACCATCAGCTCTTGTTCCCCCTAACCCATCCTTCCTTTCTTCAGCATTTAATGGCAGGATGTTGTCTTGAACATTGGGAACAGATGTGCAGGACTCTATATGTGGGTCTCCGCATTCAGCCAACTGTTCCCTGACCACAATGCCTGATATATCTAGCATGGTCCCCATCTACGTATTAGAATGCTTATGCTTCCATACCAAGGATTTTCCACTGCCTTGAGCTTATAAAAATGTTGGTCATACCATAGGTAGGCATTTGCCCTCATAAACCTCTGTGCTTCCCTAACTATTAAAAAATAAGATAACAGCAGTAATGCCTGTTGGAGCTCTTTTTCAAGTATAATGGTCATAAAAGTCTTTGGCCAATACCTCCTGCATCTCTCCTCCCCAATGCAACCAGGGCTGCAGTAAGATTATTAAAGCCCGGTGAGTCTGCCTCAGCCATTTCTTGAACAAATAAATACATTAAATAAATGTGCACTATGATAAAGATTGCTTTACAAAATGCCCCACTTATCTGAACTAACTTTAGTCCTTCTTCTTACTGGCACCCCCATGAGTAGCACTTTGGAAACTAGGAAGAGTGGAAAAAGTACAGTTGTGTAAAATCTTAGCATAATGGTAGATGTCCTTGCCTTCACTGCTGCAGTATTCATTACTGATGGGATTCCCTGCCACTAAGCCCATCATCTGGCCAATCTACCAAAGTCTACCATTACTTTAAGGTAAGCTGAACATCACCTACACACTCCTCATGCAGTGTAGGGTATAAAGGTGACATTCAGGTGTACCATCTTCAGAACTGATTGCCCCAGTAGGAACAGCAGTCCAAGAAAAAACAAAGAGAACCTGCACATCCAGGAAGGAAAAAAAGACTAGGGGATGGAGGGAGGGAATGAATACCGCAGCAGTGAAGGCAAGGACATCTACCATTATGGTAAGATTTTACACAATTGTACTATGTCCTTACATTCACCACTGCAGTATTCATTACTGATAGGAAAGTGCAAAAGCTGAAGAAGAAAACTGGGAGGAGGAAGCTGCAGAGCCTCCAAGAAGCCATGAAGAATGGCAGCAGCAAAACCAGCTCTAGCTCTGGAGAGTCTATCCAACTGGTAATGTTTGGTAAAGGTGTGCACAGAAGTCCAGGTAGCAGCTTCTAGAATAGAATTGGTGTCTAAGCCTTTGAAAAAAGCACCAGAAGAAGCCACAGCTCTAGTGGAATGAGCCTTTACAGAACAAGGAAGGCTCTCACCAAGAAAGCCTTCGAAATCCAAGTAGAAATACTTTGCTTATAAACAGTCAACCCTAAAGACCTAGGATGAAAGGAAACAAACAACTGATCAGATTTTCTGATAGCTTTAGTATTATCCAAATAAAATCTGAGCTGTGGATGCACGTCTAAGGTATGCAGCACCCTCTCACTGTCAGATTGTGGAGAGGGGAAAAAAGTAGGTAAATTAATAGACTGATTAAGTGACAACTCATTAACCAACTTGGGCATAAAAGAACTAGTACGGAAGGACACCCTGTCCTCATGAAATATCAAAAAAGGTGGACAAGCCATAAGGGATTGCAACTCAAACACCCATCTGGCAGAAGTAAGAGTTACAAAAGAACTGTCTTCCAAGAACAGTGTTGCAAGGAAGCTTAGACAGGCTCAAAAGGAGCCTGAGTCAATTTCTACAGAAAAAAATTAAGATTCCAGGGAGGAGGAACAGGCTTCCTGGGAGGGCTAATATTAAGGACACCTTTAAGAAATTGCTTAGCCTCAGGTCTAGAAGCTAACGGGGGAAGTTAAAGGCAGACAAGAAGAAAGAGCTGATAAGTGGGCCTTAATAGAAGAATAGGATAAACCAGAAATGAGCAGCTCACACAAGAGTGAACCAAAGGAACATCCACAGTAAGTGGGTCCAGGTCACAAGAAAGACACCAAACAGAAAACCTCTTCCATTTAGATAAGTCGGATTTCCTAGTATTAGGCTTCCTGGCCTCCTCCATGACCTGTAGCACGTCCTCAGAAAAAAATGTGTCTGTGAGGGATCAAAACCCTATCACTCATAGTGTCAGTTGAAGTGTGGACAGGTGGGGATAAATGAGAGATCCCTTGTCTTGTGTGAGTAGATCCATCCTGTGAGGAAACTTGTGATGACTGCCGCTGGCTAGATGCAAAAGTAGAGGGAACCAGTGCTGTTGCGGCCAAGAGGGAGTCACCAACAAGATTTTGGGAGCATCCTGCTAATCTTGAACAGGATGTTTGGAATGAGATGAAGGGGAGAAAATGCATAAAGAAACATCCCCTTTTAAGAAAATGAGAAGGCATCCACCTTGTCTGCAAGGCCATGGAATGTATCATCATGGAACCTATAAACAAAGATATTGGTAATCTCCAAACTCTGGACCCCACCCAATTCAGGTTTGTAAAAGGCAGATCATGTCTCCTAAACCTGATAGATTTCTTTGAAGCAGTCACCAAAGCCGTAGATGAGGGTAAGGTTGTTCACACAGCCTATCTATATCTCACCAAGGCTTTTGACACCATCCCCCACTCTGGAATTATAGATAAACTCACTTAACTAGGTATAAATCCCTATGTCCTTTTGACACCATCCCCCACTCTGAAATTATAGATAAACTCACTTAATTAGGTATAAATCCCTATGTCACAAGATGGGTTGCCACCTGGCTCACTGACAGAACCCACACTGTGAAAGTAGTAGACTCCAAATCCAACTTCAGATCAGTGACAAATGGAGTACCACAGGGTTCAGTCATGGGTCTTCTCCTGTTTGGTATCTACTTCTCTGAAGTACAGGCTAACACAGAAGGTATTTGGCTAATGAAGTTCACAGATGACTGTAAACTAGGAGCCATAATCGAAACTCCTAACGATGTGGACATCCTACAAAAGGGCCTCACTGAGACAGATACCTGGTGTCAAAACCATGGCCTCAAGCTCAATGCCAAAAAGTGCATTGTCATCCCTTTTGGTAAAAACTCTGTACTCATGAACTACCACATAGGTGGTAGTCTACTTAACACCAAAAGTGTGGTAAGAGACCTTGGGACACAGATGGACAGTAGTCTTTCCTTTGATAATCACATCGCCACAGTAGTCAGGAAATCCTTCTACGTGGCACACCTCATCACAAAAAGTTTCTCATCAAGGAAAAAAGAGGTAATTGTTCCCCTCTACTCATCACTCATTTGACCCATTATAGAGTACAATGCCCCTTTTGGCATGTACCTCCCAAGACATCTACAACAACTGGAATGCCTGCAGAAATACCTCACAAAGAGGATTACTGGCCTCAAACAGATGCTCTTACACAGACCGTCTCAAAAAACTCCAGCTTTACTCCATTGCATATTCCCTACTCAGAGGTGATCTCTGCCTAACATACAAAGCTATGTCAAACCCAGAGCTGTTGGACATGCTCCACTTAAAGAAATCCTAATCCGTCCAAGCTACACGCTCTGGGGACCGAAACATTGTCATCACAATAAACAGAACATGCTGGAGGGATAGATTCCTATCCCAGAGACTTCCCATACTCTAGAACAAGCTACCTATCTATATCAAACAAAGCTCCTCATTAGCACTCTTCAAGAAAAATCTTGATGATTGGATGGGAAATAGGAAATTCACCCTGGGGAATCACTTCTGTGGCTCTGCTTGACAGGGGCACAGGAAAATCATTTTCTTTGTGGCAAAAGCCAGGGTACCTTTTTGGCTAGGCTTATATAGGCCCTAGGGCCAATAGTCTAGTACCTACCTATGAACCTATGAACCTATGAACAGGACAAAAAAAAAAGAAATAATATCAAACCCCCCAAATGGGTACTTATCTTAAACAGTGAGGACTTCAGCAAACAGGAGAAATCACTGGAATTCCAATAAACAGAAAAAAAAAAAAAAAAAAAATGAAAGGAAGCAAATGGACCGAGAGTTAAAAGCAGTGTTCAGACTGACAGCAAAGAGGTTGTGAGGATGGTACAGCTGAACATCACCTTTATGCCCTACGCTCCATGAGGAGTGTGTAGGTGATGTTCAGTGTACCTTAAAGCAATGGTAGACTTTGGTAGACTGGCCGGACGATGGGCTTCATGGCAGGGAATCCCATCAGTAATGAACACTGCAGCACTGAATGTAAGGACATTCCCTGTTATCTACCAATGTACCACCAACCCCCATCATCTTCAAACCCCTGTGCTTAAACCCAGACCCCTCACCTAAGTGCTCTGCAGCACTTTCATTTGCAAGCAAACTCTACAATTTGCACCTATCTTCTGAACTCAAATCATGTCCAAGTGTAAGCAAATAAGCATCTGACTTGATATTGCCTAAGTCCCATTTCCCCAAAAGCATGTTAAGCTCAGTACCTGTCGGTTGCTGCTGGGACACTGAGAGCACATCAGCCAAACTCATCTACAACCTTCTTCTGGCTCCTCTAGCTCTTCTGGATGCAGTACTATCACAGCCCTTCGAGATCTTCTGAATCATTTGGCAGCAGTTTCAGAGACATCTGTAATTGACTGTTCCCTCAACCTCGTCTCTTCTGCCCACCTCTTGTTGGTTCCAACTGGATGGCCTCCTGTGGCACTTTCCTGTACACCTGCACCCTCTGAAATAACTTGGCTGCCTGTAATACCAACTCTTGCTACTTTCTGACAAGATCCTCCACTCGTGCCATCTATCATAAAAAAGCAGAGTGTGCATTAAAAACTTGTGACTTCCAAACGTAATATTATTCTCTCCTTACTCTCCCGTTTTATGAATATGTATATATATATATATATTTATATATATATATATATATATATATATATATATATATATATATGTCCTTGGAAGGGAGGGGCAGGAGGAGAAGGCAATGGCTCTACTATTTTGGTGAATCCCTGAGGAATAAACCAGGTATCACACCACTCTTGCCCTAGCAACACCTGGCTATACACCTTGCTCTATGTCACAAAACAGTCTATCAAGAAATAAAAGGAAACTCTGACCTAGGAATTCCAACTTGCAACCTTTACCTCAGCCCCACTGTAGAAGCAGTGGCTGAGAGAATCAAACACTATGCTGCAATAACAAAAGCTTGCAACCTTAAAATGAAATTATCTCCAGTTTACAAACTGTAGAAGAAAGCTGTCAAGGTGTTCAAAGGTTTGTACTAAGTAGTCACTCTGCAGACTATTACAAGCCTAGCCAATAACCACCAGTCAGAATCAAGCCCTCTATCTTGTATCTGTTGGTAACAACGTAACCATTATGCCTACCCCACCCTTTGCACCAAGTGCCAGACTTCTGTCTGGTTAAGTGACCTGCCAAACTCGCAGGTGAGTGAAGGAATAAAACCCTGTCTCACAGGGACTACCACCCATGACTTAACCTGACTACCACCCATGACTTAACCTGACTACCACCCATGATTTAACCTGACTACCACCCACGACTTAACCTGACTACCACCCATGAATTAACCTGACTACCACCCATGATTTAACCTGACTACCACCCACGACTTAACCTGACTACCACCCATGACTTAACCTGACTACCACTCATGATTTAACCTGACTACCACCCATGACTTAACCTGACTACCACCCATGATTTAACCTGACTACCACCCATGACTTAACCTGACTACCACCCATGATTTAACCTGACTACCACCCATTACTTAATCTGTCTACCAGCCATGACTTAACCTGACTACCACCCATGACTTAACCTGTCCCAACTGCCAGCAGCTCATCTGTCACTGTTTTTTTTTTTTAAGACTGAACACTTTTGATTAACTCTACTATACAAGTGGATCCCTATCTCTCTTCAACTGCTCCAACCTCAATGTTTGCTGCTTTATAATCTTGTTGCTTCTTCTTTTTTTTACAATGAGGGAAAACTGAGGTAAAATGGCCCATACCCTAACCGCAAGCACCGGGGCCATCCATGGGTTGGCGTTGCCCATTTATCCTGTGCATGTGCCCAATGATATCACATCGCAATGCACCGGGCCTCCCATGCTTTCCTCCTTTAACAATGAGCAGCCTAAAAATGCCAATTAGTTGTTGGTTTCACCACAGTGCCAGCTATGTAATTATACATTAAAAATCATCAAAATAATCATTATGAAATTAATGTTTATGTATTAGCAAATATTGTTATTACTCCTCAAGATGTATTACAGACATTTGTGCACCTTACTTAATGATATACTTTTTTATTGGTCTAAGAATTGCAAATTGGAATGAATACCAATAATAGTTCTTATACTAACCCTTCATTTAAGATTAATTTATTAATGCCACCACAAAAATAAATAAATAATTAAATAATAGCTGTACCCTTGATCCCTTAGTCTACCTAAGACTTACTATCTAACTCTCTAACTCTACAGATACACTTCCCACCCATCATAAATATAACCCCAGCCTTACTTCCTACAACATAAGTTAAATAAATCCAACATGAAAGGAAATACCTGGGACCCTGCTACAAAAACCCAGCTGATCAGCTAGAGACTACAGACAAGCCTACCAATACAATCTGCAGTGCTATAGAAGACTGCCCTCCCCCTAATCTGATCATATATAACCTTACTTCTCTTCCCGGGCTGTCTAGTGACCTTCCTCAAATCCACCCCAGCCTTTCAGCCTTACTTAATTGAAAGGTGCAGCTCAATGACAAATTAGTCTGCTAGGCAAACTCCATTTACAACTGCAAGAAAAATGCTATTTACTTAGCTAACACATTAAGTTCTCCTCATTGCAGAACTATATTAGTTTTTAAGTTCATTTGATGGCTTCATAAATCTCAGAGTATTGCCCTATGCACCTCTAGGATTGCCAAAATTCTACACTGTTATTTATTATAAACATATAGTAAAGTGTACAAGGCAGCATTCTTAAGCTAACATTTACATTAAGTATTCATGATTATCCATCAAATGCTATTTGTTCAATGCACAAACCACTGAAAAAAGTCACTGAATAGCATTTCAAGATTTTTTGCAGGGGGCAAGCCTCCCTGAGCCCCCTCTGTGTGGGTACACTGCATCTCCCCAACTTATATATACCAGCTCCATTTTAGAAAAGCAGTGGAGAAAATGCAACACCATATGTTTACTGAATGTAACTTTCAGTGAAAAGTCATTTGTACTGTTGTCAATTAGACAAACCATGTTCAAAATAGTGCAGTAACCCCATAAGCTTTTGATTTATTCTTTATGACCGATGTGCTTGCTGCTGGAGCTATAGTAAACTCCTTTATGTCAGATAAAATATGTCATGATAACTACCTTGTATTTAATTTTAAGTATCTTTTTTATGTCAAGATACAGGCTTGGGAATGATTCTAAAGTGTAAATATGTTTATTTCAAATGGATATCCTATTTCTTGTGCATCTTTCTAGTCATGTCTTGGTCTCTTTGTCTCTTCCTCTCTTTTTCACTATATAGGTAGAGTGAACAATTTCTTATATGACTGATAGAATAATTAATGAATATTCAGTATCTCCCAAAACTTGAATCCTTGTGGTGACATTAATAAATCAATCTTAAATGAAGGGTTAGTATAAGAACTATTATTGGTATTCATTCCAATCTGCAATTCTTAGACCAATAAATAAGTACCTTCAAGAAAAATCTTTATAATTGGATGGGAAATAGGAAATTCACCCTGGGAATCACTTTTGTGGCTTTGGGTGACAGTGGCACAGGAAAATAATTTTCTTGGATGGCGAAAGCCAGGGTACCTTTTTGGCTAGGCTTATATAGGCCCTAGGGCCAATAGTCTAGTACCTACCTACCTACCTACCTACCTATAAATATGCCTTATAGTCTGGAATGCCTTTAGTATGTGAGGAATCTAAGGTACATTTTGATTTATTGTGATTTAAGTCCCTGCACGTTGAATTAGGTTAGCTCTTATAATACAGTCCCAGTTATATGCAAGCTAAATAGATATAATTTAGTAATAAAGATAAACCAAATATTCTATATATGATTTTATTTATGTATTTATTACAGTTGATAATTAAGTAAGTGGCTGGTCCTTGGACCTTTTTCAGACATGACTTGGGCCTATTTGGCAACAATCTATAGTAACAGTGCAAAAGAGAACAGTGGAACAAATAGCAAGATATTCAAGAACTTCTAAGATGATTAACAAATGTCAGTTAAAACAAGTCAAAAACGTATACAGATACATGAATAGTGACATTCTCAAAATCTGATATACAAGATGACAACTGCAGCACAAATTTTACAAATGAACAAGAAACCATTTGGAGATGATATTTAGGATATGTACATGTAGGAATCTGTTTTGTATCTTTTAATAGCAAATTATTTTTTTTTATTTACACATTATACCACAATGTGAACAGAGCTTTTGGGGGATACTGTATTTACTATGACAGCTGCTACCCCTTAGCTTAGTGCCCTACCTGCTTGATGTCATATATGCTTAGACTACACATTTTTCTGTGTAACAGGAACATGATGCTTCTTTGAATAAGATCTCTTTCATTATATTTCTGAAACTGTCTAGTGTGCCTTCTTGTCTGGTTTCTGATAGCGGGTGACTCCATACTGCTGGGGCCAATTTAGAGAAGGCCCCTTCACAAAAAGTTGCTTTGTATCTGGGTCTAATTAGGCATATGACATTAGCCATCCTAATAAAATGTCGGCACTCGAAATGCTGAGTGCAGACAAATCAAAAAAAAAAAAAAAAAAGGACGGCGCAGTGGTGCGGAGGGAGCATTGTCACCTCACAGCAAGAGGTTCTCCAGTTCAATTCTCGCCTGGGGTCCCTTCTGTGTGGAGTCTGCATGTCCGCCCTGCATTTGTGTGGGTTTCCTCCCACTTTACAAAGACATGCATCTAGAGCATTTCTCCCTGGGACTCTGCTGAAAACTGGCTTCATTCCAAGTCAAACTTTCCCAGTTAACAAATGTTAAATAAATAAGACAGACCAGAAACACAGGAGAAAACTGGATCTCAAAAATCTTTCTTCTCCTTTAAACTTCTTTTTTTTTGTATGGGTGACAAGATCTCCTGTACCCCCCACCCACAAACTTACATAAACCAACTCTAAGATTGCCATACCTTGAAGAAAAGGGAATATTCTGAGAAATGGCATCTTGGACTTTTTATATTTCATTGCTTCACCTTTCAGTCTCCATATTTTGGGAATCGCTCTAGTGGGTCCAGACATTTCAGGTGGTTACCTATGCCATTAACAGCATCATCTCTTTGAAAATAACTTTCTGATTTGTGGTTTGGACCTCATTGGTGGGCAGTGTCCCTGAGAGAATTTTAAAAATTAGACAGGAAAAAACAGGTTGCCCTTTCACTGAGTGGCAGCCATTTGCACTGTTCTAACTGGCAGCATTTGTGAGTTCTTTGGTCGGTGAAGAGAAAAAAATCTTCATAGATTCATAGGTTCATAGGTAGGTACTAGGCTATTGGCCCTAGGGCCTATATAAGCCTAGCCAAAAAATGTACCCTGGCTATCGCCACCCAAGAAAATTATTTTCCAGTGCCCCTGTCGAGCAGAGCCACAGAAGTGATCCCTGGGGTGAATTTTCCATTTCCCATCCAATCATCAAGATTTTTCTTGAAGAGTGCTAATGAGGAGCTCTGTTTGACATAGATAGGTAGTCTGTTCCAGAGTATGGGAAGTCTCTGGGACAGGAATCTATCCCTCCAGCATGTTCTGTTTATTGCGGTGACAAGGTTTAGGTCCCTAGAGCGCATATCCAACAGCTCTGGGTTTGACATAGCTTTGTATGTTAGGCAGAGATCGCCCCTGACTAGGCGATATGCGATGGAGTAAAGCTGTAGTTTTTTTAGACGGTCTGCGTAGGGCATCTGTTTGAGGCCAGTAATCCTCTTTGTGAGGTATTTTGTTTATTGCTGTTGGAAGGTTTTGAGTATTTGCACTAGAGTGGAAT
>NC_056751.1:73941698-73951698 GCF_019279795.1 Protopterus annectens | reverse complement strand
AGAGAGCTGATAAGTGGGCCTTAATAGAAGAATAAGCCAGACCAACATTGATCAACTCACACAAAAGAGAACCAAAGGAACATTCACATTAAGTGGGTTCAGGTTACTAGAAAGACACAAAATAGAAACCTCCTTCCATTTGGATAAGCAAGATTTCCTTGTACTAGGTTTCCTGGCCTCCTGTAGAACCTTCCTCAGGAAAAAAAGTGTCTATGTGGAATCAAAATCCTATCACCCACAGTGTCACCTGAAGATTGGACAGGTGGGGATGAATGAGAGATCCCTTGTCTTGTGTGAGTAGATTCACCCTGTGAGGTAACTTGTGATGTTTGCCCTTGCCTAAATGTAGAAGTAGAAGGAGTCAATGTTGTCTCGGTTAAAAAGGAGTCACCAACAAGATTTAGGGAGCATCCTGTCAAATTCTGAACAGGACATTTAGAATGAGAGGAAGGGGTGGGAATGCATGAAGAAATATCCTCTTCCAAGAAAAGGATAGGGCATCCACCTTCCACACCAGAGCACCTGGGACTCTGACACAAAATAGAGGAAGTTGTCTGTTTAGAGGGGAGGCAAATAGATCTACTTGAGGAATATCCCAATAATGGAAAATGTCCAGAAACTCATCACTGTGAAGCATCTGTTCATGAGATTGAGTTAAGGGCCTGATCAGCGTGTTTGCCACAATGTTCTGACCTGAAGGGATGTAAACTGCCTGAACAGTCACCTAATACTTGACAGCAACATCTGGCAAAGAAGGCAAGATCCTCCCTGTTTGTTTATATACCACATCACTGTGGTGTTGTCTGTGAATTCCTTGAGAGGACCTGGAGAGAAAAGAGGATGAAAAGCCTGAAGAGCTAGCTTAAGAGCTCTCATCTCTTTGACAACGATGTGCTACTTCCTCTGTACCTTTAGGGAGCCAAATGCTGCTCCCCATCCCATGTTTGAAGCATCTGTGAACAATTCCTGAGAAAGAGAGAGGGATGAAAATGGAGCCTTGGATTTAGAGACAACTGCTGGATCCACCAGTGAAGTTCCTTCTTGAGACAAGGAAGAAGAGGAACTACAAAGTCTAGAGGATGTGCATGTTGAAGCCAAATTGACTTTAGAAACCACTGAAATTTTCTCATGTGGAGTTTGGCCAGAGGGAGCATAGGAATGGTGGATACCATGAAACCCAGAGCTCTCAGAAACTCCCTGTCTGTAATTATGTCCAGAGGAAGAAGTCATTGAAAGAAGGAGATGAGTGCTAAGGCCTTTGTAGGAGGCAGGTATGCCAGCATAATCACCACCTGAATCCTGCAACCCAGAGACATGATCCTGAGAAGGAGTCAGAGAAGACATTGAAATTTATTGTGAACCCCAGGCTCTGAAGATGGAAGATAGAAAAATGAAGATTTTGCAAAAGAATATCTAGAGAAGATGACTGAATCAACAGGTCATCCAGATAAAAAAATATTTGAATCCCTTGAAGCCTGCAAAAAGCAATCACAGGAGCAATGCATTTGGCGAATACCCTTAGGGCAGTAGAAAGGCCAAAGAGCAAAGCAAAGAACTGAAAATGCCAGGAAGCAACAGAGAAATGCAAAACCTTCCTGAAAAGGGGCTGGATTGGACTATGGAGAGATCTACAGACACCATACAAGCTTCAAGGAGTAAAAGATGAAACAGAGCCTGAACATCCAAAAGATGGGCTCCTTCAGAAAGATTTTTATATGTGAGAGGTCTAGAATTGATCTCCAAGTACCTTTTTTTTCTGGGCACTAGAAACATTCTTGAGTAAATCCCCTTCCCCCTTTGGAACACAGGCACCTCTTGAATAGTACCCTGAGACAAAATATCTCGGGCAACCTCTGGGAAAAAAGGAAGTTGTTCCCAAGGAGGAATACCCATAAAAGGGGGACAGGATTTCCACACCATGAAGTACCCCTGGTGAATAATGGACAGAACCAAAGACTCCTGAGTAATCTGAAGCCAAACAGGAAGAGAAAGGTGAAGAGAAAGAGGAATGTGACTGGGAAGAGATGGATAGTCATGCAGCACCTGGTTTATCAGGAAGGGAAGGCTTCTGAGTCCGTGAAGTCTGAGTAGCCTTAGCAGGAAGAGCCTGCTAGCCACTCTTTTTACCCTTAGTAGGATGGCATGATTTCCTGTGAACAAAGGCTGGCTTATTGGGATAGTTCCTCTGGAATTTAGGCACAGGACAAACAAACATGTTTAATCTCCTGTAAGGCCTTCCCCTTATCCTGAAGGGACTTAAACAAACCAGCAGCTGCTTCCCCAAACTAAAGTTTATTATCAAGTGGAGCATCCATCAACTTAGCTGTAATATCATCAGGTAAAGCTTGAAGCTTATGCAAAGAATACCTCCTGATTACTGAACAAAAAGCAACAGCCCTAGAAGAGGCATCTACTGCATCATAACTACATTTGATAGAATGACAAACTACTTGAGAGAAAGTCCCTAGTAAGGAAAGTGCAGATGTTTTACCCTCAGAGTCAGGGAGATCATAAATATGCTGACAAGCCTGAGAAAGGGGAGTCAACACATACCTGGACATATGGATCTGATAATTAATAGCCTTAAAGGCCAGAGTAGCTGAGGTATAAACTATCTTACCTAGCCTTTCCATGGTTCTGCTGTCTTTATCAGAAGGCAGTAACTTGGGCAAAGGAAGCAAATGAGAAGACCTGTCAGAGGCTACCAACCCCTCCGAGGGATCAGCAGCAAGGACATTTGTACAAAAAGTTACAATCCTCAGGCACCCCATAAAACCTATCAGGCTTCTTGGGAGTAGGGCACAGAGAATCAGGAGCTTTAGTGGCATTGGAAAAAGCATCCAACAAAGCAGCCAAAACAGGAGGAACAGCAGAAGCTTTTAGAGCTTCCGACTGTAGAAACTCATAGGTTCATAGGTGTTTACTAGTCTAATGACCCCAAAGGCCTTTTCAAGATCTAGCCATGTCTTCCAAATCTCTGACAAGTTCTGTTACCCTTGATAACTGTAAGCAGGGGTTTGGGAGATGAAACATTTACAGGTTGCCTGTGTACCTCTTATGGACAGTACCTCTTATGGATGTCAGAGACCTGAACACAATCCTATTTAAAAACTCCATCATCATAGAAATTGTATCCCTAAAGGATATTTCTTCGAAAGGAGTATCCAGACTATTAGACTTCTCCTCCTCTGACCCATAGTACAGAGAAGAAGGAATTTGGGTAGAGTAAGTCAGGGATTTCTCATCACAATCCGACTCTTTCTCAGAAGAATCTTGCTCTCTGGGACTTTTAAGTGGTGTAGATGACCAAAAGGGAGCTTTAACAGAAACTTGCTGAGAAGGTTTTAATGTCCTTAAAGCATTAAACAAACCCTGAGTAAAGACCTGCCAATCACTCTGTGGATCCCTAGCAGCTGGAGAAACACATTTAGCTTTTTTTTTCTTTCTTAAAGGAACGTCCACCTATAAAACGTAAAAGGCTGTGACCCAGGATAGCATTCAGTAACCATAGTAGAAACGTCTTCCCCTAACTAGAATCTGTGGAACACCACTAGGGTCCTCGGCAATAATCAAACATGGTCCCCCCCTGAATGTGAGAAACAGACACCTGAAAAGCCTCGTTGGACATGCTGCAAGCCAGATAATCGCAGGCCTCCAACCTGGTCATGGCAGAGGAATCTGACAATGAAGTTGGGTGAGCCTCCAGGATCTCACCCAGCTCATGAGAAACACCCGGCAGAGGCTGGACAGTGGAAGATTCCAGTCTTAATTTTTTCACCTTTTTCATCCCTAACAGTTCCTGTGAGTGTGAAGTTCCTTCCATTGTATCTTTAGTGAGAAGCTTAATGCACTGGTTCTCAAGATACAAAGAAAGGGAAGAAAGCCTGCGATGAAGGGTTTTCAGTATAAAAGCCTGACAAATCAAACAGGCCATATGGTCCTGAGAAGCTCCTAGGCAAAAAGGCACTTTTCATGACAGTCTTTATGGGGAATCTGTCTACCACATTGGCATACCGCATTGGCAAAACAAAACCCCAACCGAGTACTTATCTGCAATGGCTCAGCAAACAAGACGTAAGCGTTCATCGGAGAATGAAAATGTATTCAAACTGGTAGAAAGGCATGTAGGCAAACAGAATGACAATTGGGAAATGTGTTTGGATTGGCAGCAAAGAAGTTCTGAGGATGGTATGGCCAGACATCACATTTGTGTTCTATGCTATGTGAGGAGCATACTTGTGACATTCGGCATACCTTAATGCAACAATTGGCTTTAGTATACTGGCCAAACATCAAGTTTCCAATGGCAGGCAATCCCAAATGTAAAGAATACTGCAGCAGTGAATGTAAGGACATCAGATATGACCAAATAATATGGGATACTTATGGGATGTTCTTTAGCCACCCATATCTCAGGTATTAGAAGATGACTGCCTGGAAATAAGGGACCTGAGAATTTTGTAGCTTGCAAGAGGGTTCCACCTGTGTCACTCTTGAACATGGGCAATAGGTGCTGATTTTAGTGTCTGCTTGAACTACACACCCTTGAGAACATGGGTTGACTTAGCTAGGCTTGCAAGGGTCCTGGGGCCGTTAACCTATGATCGTATGATCACATGGTTATGCTTAAACTTGACTACATGTTCAGGTGAGGTGCCTCAGTAATACAGAAGGAATTAAACTGCCACATCTTATCTGAACACAGTAGCAAGCTTGAGGGAGGTAAGTGGCAGCCAGTCAGAAGGAATAGAAGGAGATAGGTGTGTAGTTTATTGTTTCAGGCAGTAATCAGGAGGGGAGAGTTTAGGTTTGAGGAATGTAGAAATTTTGGATTAGGGAGTGGGAAGGGAGTTTATGGTTAGTGAAGGATAATGGACTGTAGATTGTGGAAGCGGGGAGGGGAGTTTTTAGTTAAAGTACAGGAGGGGAGTTCAGGGATATGGAGCAGGGGGGAGTTTTAGCTTTTGGAAGTGGGAGAGGAGCTGAGAATTAGGGATCAAGACTGGAGTTTTATGTTTAGGTAATGACTGGGAACTTTAGATTTAGGGAGGAGGGAGCTGAGTTTTTGATTTAGGAAGTGATCAGGGACTATAAAGTAAGGTAGTGGAAGGGAATGCTTCAGTTAAGGTCAGGGACTGGATGGGAGGTTTAAGGTTAGAGTAAAGGCTCTGGTAGGACTATGCAGTTCAGTACTGTCAGGTTGTAGGATGGACAGGTAATTAAGCAGGGGCACACTAGTGGGAGTTAAGGTACTTGCCATTTATAGGAAGTGGTAGCGAGCAAGTGTGCCATGACCTATTAACGTATGAGCACCTGACCTTTCTAACATAAGGAGCTCTTTTGGACAGAACACATAAAGGGTATGGAGTCCATTGTGAAACTGAATATCTACTTTTTTACTTTAAATTTGATGTGGTAAACTAAAACTATAATCCTAAAACAGCTAAATTAAATTTGCATGATTTTAATTGCTGGAACCTGTGTTCTGAGAGACTGTTTTCCAATTTATCTGCAAATATACAGAGCTGAGTATATTTTTTTTGGTTTTAGAGTTTGTTAATTGTTGCTTAGATTTCTGTTGAATCTGTTGTCTCCCTGTTCTGAGAGACTGCTTTCCAATCTATCCGTAAATATACAGAGCTGAGTATATTTTTTTGGTTTAAGAGTTTGTACTGTTAGTTGTTGCTTAGATCTCTGTTGGAACTGTTTTCCCCACCCCACCCCTATTTTCTGCCGTGTCTTCATTTTGTATAACTGGTTTTCACAGCTTGTCTGTTATCTAACTCAGGGATCACTTGTATAAGGAGTTGGGAGGGTGGCCTAATGGTTAAGGTATTTGCCTTACAAACACAAGGTGCAGGGTTTGAGTCTCACAAGGCATAATTGGCTAGGCTCACAAGGGCAGTTAGCTTAGTACTAACCTATCATATTAGACCTGTTAGTAACAGCCTGTGTTTAATTGCTGGAACCTGTGTTCTGAGAGACTGATTTCCAATCTATCTGCAAATATACAGAGCTGAGTATATTTTTTTGGTTTTAGAGTTTGTACTGTTAGTTGTTGCTTAGATCTCTGTTGAAACTGCCCCCCCCCCCTATTTTCTGCCATGTCTTCAGTTGGTATAACTGTTTTTTACAGCTTGTGTGTTATCTAATTCAAGGATCACTTACATAAAATTAGACCTGTTAGCAACAGCCTGCATTTAATTGCTGGAACCTGTGTTCTGAGAGACTGCCTTCCAATCTATCTGCAAATATACAGAGCTGAGTATATTTTTTTGGTTTTAGAATTTGTTAATTGTTGCTTAGATCTCTGTTGAAACTGTTGTCTCCCTGTTCTGAGAGACTGCTGTCCAATCTATCTGCAAATATACAGAGCTGAGTATATTTTTTGTTTTTAGAGTTTGTACTATTAGCTGTTGCTTAGATCTCTGTTGACACTGCCCCCCCCCCATTTTCTGCAGTGTCTTCAGTTGGTATAACTGGTTTTTACAGCTTGTGTTTTATCTAACTCAAGGATCACTTGCATAAAATTAGACCTGTTAGTAACAGCCTGCATTTAATTGCTGGAACCTGTGTTCTGAGAGACTGCTTTCCAATCTATCTGCAAATATACAGAGCTGAGTATATTTTTTGGTTTTAGAGTTTGTACTGTTAGTTGTTGTTTAGATCACTGTTGAAACTGTTTTGTCCCACCCACCCTATTTTTGGCTTGTAGTTTAAATTTGGTGGCTTTTGCAGTTGCCCCGCCCCACTGTAAATTTGATCTAGGACACTCCCCCAGTCCCATCTCTTTACCACATTCTACCTAATAAACTCTTTCTGCACTTGCTTTTAGTCCTTTTTAATTTAATTGCATTTTTTAAACTGTGTTTGGTCTAAAATTACTACATACTCAAGTGTGCTAGCTTGCACTGCATGTCAATTGTTTTTACTACTGTTTTTGCTACTTTTCTGTAAAAAAAAAAAAAAAACAAAACAAAAAAAACTGTAAGCCCGTTTCCTACCTTTCCTGTAACTAGTGTTCCAGATACAGATTTGTTGTATCCAGGACTATATGTAAGCTTCTGAGCCCCCCAAGCCTTTCTGTGTTAGAGGGAAGCCTTCTAGCTTATCAGTGGGAGTGGTAAGCACTAGGTACCCTGTCTACCATGTAAGGAGTGGTTTTGGCCCAGAAATTGTAGTTATTGGCTGTTTGGGCAATCTCTTCCATCTCTCCCAACTTTCTGATTTGAAAGCCTGCATTTGCACTTGTTTCTGTCCTGTAACTCATCTGGTGCAGATACAGATTCTTAGTTTTAGCACTTAAATTTGCTTATTCATGCTCAGCACTTGTTTAGAACTTGTAAGCACTAAATAAGCTACTAATTACTATAGCAGTCAACCTTCCTCATTACCTAGAGGAAAACAGTTTTTGGTACTTACTTTCCTCACTTGCTTAGAGAAAAACAGCTCTTGTACTAACTTTCCTCACTTATCTAGAGGAAAACAGTTTTTTATTCAGGCATGTCCAAGGGTCAGCTCCCAGTGTTCTCTCCTGTCCATCTGATGAATCTGGGCATCTTGAGGCAATGTAGAAATTGCCTTATGTACACAGATAACCCTCTCCTACTACCACCCAACACTACAACCTGTGAGAGATGCACTTATCTAGCCAAACTGGAGGTAAAGCTCTCTCCAACCAAGACTGAACTTGACAGTCATGAGGGGAAGGTAAATATTTGCACCACACCACACTCATCACATAGTCTCACTAAAACTACACCACCAAAATCCACAGATAGTAACACAAAAACATTCGCGGAGGCTCTCAGTAATAATCTGTCTAAGCAACAGAGACCTCCAAAGCAGAAACGCAAGCAACCTCCATCCCCCAACACAACCCAAATGACACATAGCCTACAGACTCAGTGTGCCACTCAATCACAGCCAATAAGGCAAAAAAACGTTCCCAACACACTAGTCATGGGTGACTCTATAGTCAGGCGCTCTGATGTCCCACTCACCAGGCTAAACAAGGAGAAGTTTACTGTCAGCTGCCTGTCGGCTGCCAGGATCCGCCACATAACCCACACACTCAGGTCATTCCACACCAAGTACAAATATGACTCTGTTATTGTCCATGTCGGTGTGAATGACCTGAGACGTACCTCCCTGGACTACATGAAAAGAGACATGGAAGAATTCTCCGATCTTGTAGCCCAGGCAGGTATGACCCTAGCCCTGAGTAACATTCTGCCATTGCCCAGAATGATACCGTAGTACAAGGACAAAATTATTGACTTCAACAATTGGCTAAGCTTCTGGTGTCATTCTAAGGAGATCTAAGTATCTGTCTGCTTGGGATGACATGGTCAACAGACCACAATGCTTTGCCACAGATGGCCTGCACCTGTCAACCCTAGGATTCCAGATAATGGCTAAAGCTCTTGCTGCCCCTATAGTGCCTTTTTTAGGCAAGGTTGAAATAACAAATTCACCACCGTAACAGGAACAGGCAAGCAAAAACTGAGGGTAATGCTACTCAATGCTAGAAGTCTAAATCTCAAAACGCACTCACTCGAGGCACTCCTTAAAATGGAGAACATCGATATCTGTGCAGTGACTGAGACCTGGTTCAAGGCTCCAGAGAGTACCCCTGCACTACCAAGCTATAACTCATACCACACTTTTCGGCCATGTAACCTGGACTGAAACACCAAAGGCGGAGGTGTGTCTATATTAATTAAGGATATCCACACCTCCAGGCTAGTTGCTCAGTATAATGCATTCGAGGTTATCCAAGTGCAACTAACTCTGGGCAAAACTGCTATCCAAATTGTAGCTTGCTACAGATCCCTCACCATGCCCCAGGATTCCCACTCCTCTTTTCTTGATGTACTGGAAACTATTAGTGTTCAACCAAACACCATAATAATGGGCGATTTCAACTACCCCACCATTAACTGGGAAAACTACTCTTGTACCAACTCCTTAGCTCAACACTTTCTGGAATTCATAAACTCCAATGCCCTGGATCAATTTATCCACACCCCCCACCAGGGGCAACAATATCCTAGACCTAGTCATTACCAACATGAGTTTCCGGTGTTCCACACCTGAAGTCAACTCCTTGTCGGTCCAACTCGACCATAAGCTAATCACCCTTGATATCCACATCCTGCCCCCACCCCCCATTAAGGAAACCACGGTAAATAATTTCTCCAAAGCAAACTTCATGCTTCTTGAGACAGAAGTGGTGAACTTCATGACACCCATGCAGATGGACAATACAGTTACAACTGCTGAATCCTACACAAATGCACTCTATAAGCACTTACACAAGTGCATGGATCGTGTTTTCCCAAACAGAACCAATATGCTATCCTCCAAAAAAGGAAGCCAATCTGGTGGTCCCCTGCCAAAAACAAACTGTACAACAGAAGGAAGAAACTTTTGCAAAAGAGAGTAAACTCCCATGAGTGGAGGAGCTCCCTGGTCAGCCTCAGTAAGAAGCTGAGATCCTTTATAAAATCCTCCAAAGCTAGCTACGAAAACAAAATTGCCACTAATACTAAGGACAACCACAAAGCATTCTATAGCTATGTCAAGAATCTCGATGGCAACACCCAGATCTGCTCTGAGTTACAGCACTATGGCACAAAAATTACAGAACCAACTGACATTGCCAACATCCTGGCAGATAGGTTTAGTGCTAACTTTACCCCCCCACCCCTAAAGGGCCCATATCTATACAGTAAGAATGCAAAGTCCCTGTAATCACAACTATGCAGGTAACAGCTGCACTCTCTAAAGCCAAAAACACAGCATCCATGGGACCAGACAACATCCCAGGCTGCATTTTACACGAACTTCAGAACTAACTGGCTCCCCAATTAAGCACCATGTTCAGTAATAGCCTCACCTCAGGCTTTGTGCCCACTGAATGGTGCACCGCAACGGTTATCCCACTCCACAAAGGGGGAACCATGACGGACCCCAGTAACTTCCACCCCATTAGCCT